>NC_056737.1:881723913-881842352 GCF_019279795.1 Protopterus annectens
AGGCAGATCAAGGAGAGACTCTTTATGTTGGACACAAACAGTTCTTTCATTTTTATGTATGCTCTTGCAGGCCACATGATTAGATCTCTCTCTTAAATGAAAGCAAGAAGACTGCAACATAAACTTTAAATGGAGTGACAGCGTGATGAATACAACCCATGATCATGGTTTACTTTTAAAATAAACATAGAGCATAAAAATATTTTAAAAGCATTTCTCATTAACAGTGGCTCTGTAAAGTGTTGACTTTTTTTATTCCTTCCCTTTAAATAATATTGAACATTACAAGCACCACACAGAAATTTTCTTCAGTCTTCCAGAGCTAGGAAAGCAAATTCATAACAAGTCTTTAACTATTTCCATTTATTTGTGATGCATGTTGTATAAAAAAAGAATACTTGTTTATCTAGTCCTTTTTTGTAGAGACAGTTGGCTTGATTGTAAAAACAAAATGCAGTGAATGTATACTTGAGGAGCACTCACTTTTTTTTGTCACATTTCTGAAAATGTATTGTTGCATCCATGTTAAAGTTGTTTTTTTCTTGCATGGTTTATGTAACCATTGGGTATTGATCTATGACAGGTATACTTCTCTCTCTCTCGAACCATAGTTGTCAAATTTGCTGAAGAATCAGGAAGAAAGCCAGAAGTAAAGGGCACAGTGACCCAAAAATCAGGAACCAATTTTTGAATATTGCTCTTAATTTGTTTAAAAAGTTACTAGAACAAATTTTGCATCAACATGCTTTTTCAAAACAATAAGAAGTATGAAACGCTAATGTCTGGCATTATTGACTGAGTAGCCCTCTGTGATTTACCAGAAAATCGGGCATTTTATGAGGGAGAAGGCAAAACTGAGTCCAAATCAGGTACATTTGAGAGGTATAGATGGAGGTATTTGCTTTGAACTGCAGACAGTACATGTCAGCTTTGGATTTTGTGGGAATGACACTGCACTTACAGGTATACTTTCACAGGTCCAAGATCACCATTGGCCTTCATATGAAGCAGAATCGGCTTTGGAAGGCAAGCAGGACCAACACAAGCCAGAAGGTTGTAATCAACTGTTAACTGTTGGATGGTGCAGTGGTGCAGCAGCTAACATTGTCGCCTCACAGCAAAAGGTTCTCCGGTTTGATTCTCTGTTGGGATGCCTTCTGTGCAGCGTCTGCATGTCCTCCCTGCATTCATGTGGGTTTTCTCCAGGTGCTCCGGTTTCCTCCCACATTACAAAGACGTGTCTGTAATGTTTCTCCCTGGGAATCTGCTGAAAATTGGCTCATTCTGAGTCGGACTTTCCTGGTAAACAAACATTAAATAGCTAAAAATAAAGTGCCAGCTCCTTAAAAATCTAATGCTGTGTTAAACATTATTAATCAACTGTACTTTGGGCCGGCAACTCGGCACGTAAAAATCTACTGCCAATCATTAGCTAACCGGAGTTCTGCTGTGGCGACCCCTAATTGGGAAAAGCTGAAAGACACAACAGCAACTTTCTTTGGTGTTTTCCTACCCCCCCCCCCCCCACCAAAAAAAAGCAAAAAACAAATGTGCAACCCACATGTCTTTCACACCTAAGTGACTTCTGCTGTTGCCAGTGATTCATTGAAAACCTCCATCAGGGGATCTGCCAGCAGACTAGCTAAATTTCGGAGCAGCCTGCGAATAAGATCATCTGGTATCTTTGCTTTATCAACCCACAGGAAGCCAGTTCTGTCAAACTCTCCCCTCTCTGCCCTAATGTCTAATCAGTGCTCGTCCTCACTCTGCTTCTCTTTCCTTCTAGCATGACATCCTTACTTAACTTTACCTTGTGAAGCAAAATATTTTTTTTTTTTTTTTTTTTTTTTTTTATTATCTCTACTTTTTTCCTAGTCTCCTAAGATTTCTTCTACCTTTTTTGGGCAAGTCTGCCTTCTGTCATTACCTCTCAACTGTCCAGAATTTCGCAGAATGCCCAGATGTTCATAATTTTCACTTCTGTAGACGCCCTTAGGCTATATTGTTTCCTGACTAGGAAACAACCTGCCAGGTTCAAAAGGCTTTGGCTCACATCCTCCTCTTTACTCTGATTGCTGATTTGCTAGTTCCAGAGAGGGAAATCAGCCGTCAGAGTGAATCTTTCTTCAGTACTTTCTTGCCATCTTCAGAAAAAGTATCCATTAGGCTTCACAGGAGTAGCAAGAGCTTTGTTTCTGGCAGATAAGCCCCCATTGGAGAACCCCACCACTCAAATTATTGCCCTTGTAAAACCATACTATGTATTGATTTTTTTTTTTTACTAAACCCGATATTTATTTTTTACAGTATCTGAAGTTTCCTGTCAGGGACTGAAATTTTTAACCATGATTGTTTATTAAGGTATTTGAGGATAGTTTTGTTGTCGGACTGAACATTTTACAGAAGGTAGGAGACGAGTTTGTCCGTGTAATGCTAATGCTGATTTTGGATAGCCTGCCTGGCATTTTGATTCTGTCAGTAGGTTTGTAAGTGTTTGAACAATACTGGCAAGGGAATTATCCATTTTAACCTTTTATAACTTAAGGGACTGGGCAAAGTATTATGAGTGTAAGTGTGCTGTTTGTGAGCACTCAGTGACAGCTTATCTACTAACTGACTTGCTACAGCTACTTTTAACTGCTTTAGATGCTTCTTTCCTGGTTACAGCCCAAATAATCATTCTCGTCCAGTTGACTCTTCTCCTTTAGTATCTAGAAAGAAAAAAAATCACTGAGGAGTCCCTGCTGTCATTACAGACTCTGTTTATACCTCAGCTGATGGTGGTGCAATTGCAGTGGACATTAATTGTACCTCAGAGCACTCACCTTTCTGGCTTTTTCTGTTGTCTTTTTGGCTAGTATGACTCAGGGGGTCAGGCGCATCCACTTTGGCTATTCTATTGTCCGATATGTGCATGGGAGAATCCTCTTCTGTAGGGCTGGGAGACACTCCAGGATAGTCTCTTAGTAAGCAGGGCAAGAAACCATTAGATTGGGAAACTGTCCCTTCTCTTAGTCGTTCCTGTTCTACTAGAACTCCTATTATGAAAAAACTAAAGAAAATTAAACATTGTTCTTCTGATGTTGGTATTACTGTTAAAGATGTCTTCCTTACTTTGGCTAGATGGGCATCTCAGGCAGAAAATTGTGGTACATAGAAGCCTTACAGATGGGCATTACCTGTAAAGTTATTCCTGTGGAAACAGGGTCTGATGTTTCTGAGTTTCTGATTTTGATAGCGGTAGAGCTTCTCCTCCTCCTGCAGACTCCCAAGTCCCAACTCTCTGATTATGTGGAAAACTTTCTTATCCTGCTGAAGAGGAATTTTCTTTTAGTCAGAAGATTGCCAGGATGAATGAAGTATTTTTATGGGAGCAAATTGGTGTTTCCCCTGAAAAGAGGAGATATTACAATATGTTACAAATGAGATATACCTCTTTCCTCTCCCATTACTTCTATATTGCCAACACCGGAAGATATGTTGAATTCTATCAAGATGTGCCATGCTTGATAGACTCCTACCCAAGAAGACTGAATGCTGTAATTAAATCAAAAGGCACTTCAACAAAGTATTAGTTTAAGGGTGTGCACACTTATGCAACCAGCTTATTGTACGTTTTTTATTTTTCCCCTAACAGATTTGTTTGTTTTTCAATTGAATTGTACAGGTTATAGGTCACATTAAAGGTGGGAAAAGTTTTGAAATGATTTATTTTGGTCTCATTTTGTATCACAACAACCTGGCATTTTAACAGGGGTGTAAACACTTTTTATATCCACTGTACATACTTAATGTTCACATCTGTTAGCCTGTCTGGGTAGCCATGATGCTGTAGGAGAATGTTTTTAAACTTGTCCATTTTATCAAGCAAAGTAGTGCAATCAGAAATCATCCTGTACTGTTCCTGAACCATTGAAGAAGTTGTTCCTTAACTAAAGTACATTTCTGAGTTCAAGGATAATTGCTGCTGTAATCTAAGTAGGAGTTACTAAAAGTGGGTTTTTGCAGAAACCCCATTTAACCTTTGTAATAGTAACATGTTTGCCCTTTTGGGTATAGGTTCTGCAGCGTCTGGTTCCTTCAGTGCCTGTGCCGGTATCAATTCTACAAGGGGATCAACGGGGGGGCACCCAGGATGTAGATGGGCCGGTCCCGAAGGGTTCCAAGAGTACCGACTCATCCGGGGTGGGATTTGGGGCAGACCAACCACCTTTCTGTTGAAGGATCTCTAATATGCCCCCGAAAGAGACAGTTGAAGATCTGGGTAATCCCTCCCCTTCATCAAGGTCAGTGTCCATAGTGAGAGAGTCCTCCGAGGAATCTAGGTGCCTCCTTTTGCACCTCCTCTTCCGAGGAACTTCCTCTGTGGGATACTCTGGAGAGGTATTGGAAGAGGTCTAGGCTTCCTGGGTGGTAGAGACTGGAAGCTCTGTGGAACCGGATGTCCTGGTGGCAGAAGAGAGGTCTCTGAGACAGAGCCCAAGATGGGAAGGGGTGGATCTGAAATGTTAGGTGCCAGACATCTCTTAGGGATGGAGAGGACCCTTTCTACCACCTTGAAGGCAGAAGGACTGCCAGAGCCTTGAGGAAGACCGCTCTGTCCTGAGGGATCAGGAGCATGTTGAGCCTCGTCACCTACAGCCCTCCTCTCTGAGGGGGGGGGGGGGGTCAGTGCTGAGCTGTCGAATACTGAGGGGAAGCAACAACTCTGAAAGTTTCGGCATGGAAGTCATTTCCCTGGACTTGAGGATGAGGCTTGAGCTCTGAGACTCACTCAGCCCCAACACGGTCAGAACAGAGTGAGTCAAGGAAGCAGTTGGGCTCGAAGCAAAAAGGACTAATGGGCCCAATAGACCTGCACCAGGGGTGGAGGGATCTGGGAGCTCCGAAATGGCAGGCTGGATCGGAGAAGGAGAAACAATCCTGCATAGAGAGGCTCTGCTGACAGATTCCACCGGGGATGGAGCAGCGAGAACCCCCATCTGGATCTGCGTATGGAGAAACTTCCTCATCAGTCTGTCTACTTCATTCTCCAACAGGCTGTGAGAGGAACTAACGGATGAGGACACGGAGGAGGGTCTGGAAGGATGACTGGGAGAAGCAACCCTCGGAGACAAGCTAGGTGCCGAGGGCTCCAGCCCCAAATGGTAGGGACACATGGCAGAGAGGAAGACACTAGAATCTGAGCTGGGGAGCTCTGCTCCGACAGTCTCTGGGCCTTCTTGGGAGCCTCTGACTCGGCAGACATTGAGGGGTCCGGGGGCTGTTTCTTATGGTCCTTGGCCATCCTTAGATTTTTTGGAGGGTTTTTGAGCCCTTGAGACATGGAATGGCAGGAGAAGGAGGGGGGATAAGACCCCTAAGCACAAGCTTGTTTCTTCTGTCTGCAAGGGCCTGGGGAAGAAGGTCCTTGCAGATATAACAAGCCCACCTGAAGATGGGCAGGCCCAAACAGTAAATGTATTCCCTGTGAGCATCCGATAAAGGGATCTTGTGCCCATAGGAAGTGTATTTTTTTAAATCCAACAGGTTTGTCAGATTTCAAAACACCATATCCACCAAGGCAGCTCAGAACAAAATGATACACCAACAGCTGATGCATTAGCATAAAAACCTTTTATTCACTTTCGTCTCAACTGACTTTATCGGAACAGATTTCTCTGACATGATAGAAGAAAAAAGAGGAAAAAGGAAGAGCCGCATGAACATGCACCAAGAGCACTACACTACAGAAAATACAACTAAACTTATTTTTGTAAACAGGCAGAAAGTAAGAGGGAAGGAAAATAAAGAAAAAGGAAGGTCAACAGACCACTTACACGACCACAAAAGCTCTGTAAATACCCGAGAGGAGCTCTGACAGAGGATCATGATGCTATCATTGAAAGCGGCAAATGAAATATGGGGCATCTCAGAGGAGCTAGTCATTATGGGAAGGTTTGGAGGAGCTCTAGCTTTGGATCATAAGCTTGCTGACGGCTATGTTGCTTACGAGCTCAGAACCAAGAACCCACAAGTTTGATGAAGACTGGGCAGATAGCATCAGATGTTTTGTTATATTCACAGGAAAACTTGAAAAACTCCTGTATTTTGCATGTAATTAATAAATTCAGGGACTAAATCATTTGGCCCAGACCACTGGATGAAAATGTCATCAAATACACAGATAAATCCTACAGTGAGGAAGAAGTTTTCTTAAAAATGTAATTTAATTCCCAACTGTACATGACAAGATTAGCAGATATGGGAGCACATACTGCTCCCATTGCAACTCTTTTTATTTGCTCAAAAACTTATTCAGAATAAATGTAATTTATGTACAGTCACACTCATAAATTCCAAGATTAATTTAACCTCTGTGTTAAGTCATAGCATGAAATCACATCATGAAAGACGTTAAGGCCAATTTCCTGGGTAAAACAGGTGAAAAGGTAAATTGCAACAATGGTAAAAACTACATTTTGATCCCATAGATCCTCATGCATTCTACTCAGAAAAAATCCCACGAGTTCCGCAATATGCGACTCATGTACAAAGGCCGTCTTTAAAAATACTGTCAATTTAGGCAGCTAATGGATAGGTTTTAGAACCTTGTGCTGCCACAGTAGTACTAAATGGTGGATTACATACATCTTTGGTGGGTTATACCAAATATAGCTGGTATGGTTGGGTTGGGCTTCGTTAAAAAAATGTGCAATTCAGGTGGATAGCTCCTTGCTGTACTCAGTCCTCTTAGTATAAACCAATGTTGGAATAGGAGATATAAACCTCATTCTTGGAAGAAGACCGATAGGTGTCAGTATCTCGAAGCTTGTTAAATATAAGTGCTGAATACACTATCGTATCATAAATCGCTGTACCCCTACCTTTGTCTGGTTTCATAGTCTGTAGCGTCTTGCTTTTCATGTCCTGTAACAAAGCCTTTCATTTTTAGAAAGGTTAAAAAAGTGTGGTTTAAAGCCTCCCTTTGTAAATTTATAAATATCATTCTCAGAAACTTTCGCAAATGCTTATATTAAGGGCATAGTAAGGTTGCAAATGTTTTTTAAACCAGGGTTTTTGGTTGTTTCAACACTCAGTGTTAAATGCTACAGCAAAATTCAGCTTTCATGTGAACAGCATCAGTTTCTTGACTGTGCAGGCAGCATTGAACTTTGTGTTAGGAACAAAGTTGAACCCTTTTTCTAAAGGGAAAAGTGTTCCAAAGTAATACAAGGTACCAGAGTATTTTGACTCCTAACTAGGTTTCATTAGGTCCACATGTCCATGCCCCTTTGCTCTTCTAGTAATTTTTCAACCATTTGTTGCCATTTTTGTGACTGTAAGCTCTCTGATATCCTGTGAATGAGTCCCCATCCACTCCTCTGTTTGCTATTCTTTCTGACATGCAGAGTGGAGGGAAATATAACCGGTCTTTTCCCCATTGATAAGCCATGAGAATTACAGGGACGTTTTTCATCTTTGTGAACTTCTAATTTCAACAGTACCTTTAGTCATTGCTGAAGGTGGTTTATCACATCTACTTTTATTTTCACAATTGATTTTTTATCTAAAGGTTGAAATGTAAAGTAAGATGTTATGTTGTCCTATCTCGTCTTCATTCTGTGCTGGTAGGGTTCACAGCTGATACTCTGTTCCAACTCATCCGTATACTAAAGCTTGAAGTCTTCTACTGGCTCGAGGCTATACCCTATCCCATGATGCTTAGGGAACATTACCCAGATCTCATTTGCCGCTCAAGCAGATCGGGTGACTTCACTCTGAGGAGGTCCTTCGGAAGAGATCGTGCAGGAGGAAGCATGTAACTCCCTGGATGAGTCTATCCCCTCAGACACCGACCTGGATGAATCAGAGGGGTCCCCCTCTGAGGATGTCTCCTTTGCAGACATCCTGGAGATTCTTAAACAGAGGGGTGGCTGGAAGCGCACCAGTTCTTCTAAGGACGAGTCGGTGTACCTGGAAGTTTTTGGGTCTCACCCTTCCACCTCTTGCGTGTCTCCGTCTTTTGATCAGTTGATTAATGTAATTACTCGAAAGGCGTGGGGCTGTCCAGATACAGTGTAACCTGTTCCGAGGAGGCCAAATAAATACATTACAGCACCTACAGAAAAGGAATTTCTAAGCAAAAGCATCCCAGTAGATGCAATGGTGGTGGCGGCGGCCACAAAACAGGAATTGTCAGAAACTTCCTCATCTGTTCATCCACCAAATAGTCTCAAACAATGGACAGATATAGAAAGCATATTTTTACTTCAGCAGCATTTATGCTTAGATTGCTGAATTACCTGACCTATTTTACGAGACTACAGCGGGATCTCATGAATAAGTAGGAGATACCCTTCAAAATACTGTAGCTGCCGGGGTTTCAGATGAAGTTTCCTCTCAGCTCTCTACCTTAAACTGTGGTAAACTCCTCCATGCAACTGATTTCCTACACCGCTGATGGAGCAAGCAGGGCAGTGGATACAGGAATTTTGTTAAGGGGACATTCCTGGATGCGCTTATGTAACTTTGCTGAACCCTTCAAGTCTTCCTTCACTAATGCCCCTTTTGATGGCTCGTCATTGTTTGGGCCCAAACTTAGCGACCTTAACCAGGTGCAAACAAGAGGGAAAGACTCTGCCATGGGAGTCAGTTTTTCCCTCTCCACTAGACCTTCTCCCAAAGGTCAGAAGAGGGGTGGGGATGTAGTTCCACAAGTCCCAAAGAGTTTTTCCTGATGCATGTGGTGATTCTTCCCCAGGGGTAGAGGGGGAAGTAACAATGGAAGACGTTGACGTCTCAGCAGAGGGGGTCTGCAGAACCAGTGCAACATGGGTTCTTTCCTTGGAAAGCCTTTTCAGCACTCTTGAGGGGAGGCCCCGCATGTCGGTCTCTGGAGGCAGTCGGGGTTCACTTATTGTTGTATCGAAGTGCCTGGCTAGAAATCGCACAAGACAAATGGGTACAAACAGTCATATCCAGAGGTTATTACATACCCTTTTCCGCTTCCCCTTTGGAGAAACAATCGGTCTCAGATATTCCACCCAGTCAAAGGGATTATACAACCTCAGAGGTACAGAATTTGCTAGAAAACGAGTCATCCAAAATGTCCCCGCAGACCAAATTGGATCCGGAACTTACTCAAGGTTCTTTTTAGTTCCAAAGAAGACAGTGGACTGGAGGCCCATTCTGGATCTCAGCAGACAAAACAAATCTGTCAAGAAATCGAAGTTCTGGATGGTAACACTGCAGTCAGTGCTCTTGGGGAAAGACAATTGGATTTGCTTGATAGATCTCCAGGATGCGTACTAGCACATAAAAATGGACAGGCGGTCCAGGATATATTTATGCTTTTGGCTGGGAGCCAGTCATTATCAGTTTTGAGCCCTGCCCTTTGGTCTTACTACAGCCCCCAGAGTGTTCACCAAATGCATGGCAGTGGTTACGGCTCATTTGAGGCATCTAGGATTCCATGTGTTTCCATACCTAGATGGCTCCTAACCGCCACCACCAAGCATCTACTTGTACAAGCAAGGGCCGAAACCATTCACCTGTGTTTCAAGCTAGGTATTGCAGTAAATTTCAAAAAAATCTGCCTTGTCTTCGCAGCATCTTATATTCTTAGGCGCAGAATTAGACTCAAGAAAAATGTTGGCCAAACATACCCCCGAAAGGATTCAGTCCTTACAACATCAAATCAAGAACTACTTATCCAAAACAAAAGTCCAGGCAATGACCGTCTTGCAGGTTCTGGGCACCATGGCAGCTGCAGTTATTTTGGTACCCCTAGTGCATTTGCACATAAGAGTTCTTCAGTGGCTACTTTTCTCCCAGTGGTCCATGCAAGATCTGCCACTGTCACACAAGATCATTATCACAGAGTCCTGCAAAAAGGACCTACGGTGGTGGCTTCATACGACTCAGTTGACTATGGGCCGACCATTTGTTTTTTCTCAACCAATAGCCACAGTGACTACGGACGCTTCTAAGATGGTGGGGGGCATTATCTGATGAGACTGTCCAAGGCATCTGGCAGGATCATGAGAATCACTTGCATATCAATGTCCTAGTGATGAGAGTAGTGCTCTATGCATTGCAAGCATTGCAGGACTCTCTCCCGATAGGAACTATTGCAAGTCAGACAGACAACATGGCAGTAGTGTGGTACATAAACAAACAAGGAGGAACCAAATCCTATCCCCTATTTTGAGATGCACAAAGAGTATGGCAATGGGCAGTCTCTCCTCATTTTCTGACAACAACGCACATCCTGGGAAAATCCAACGTGATGGCGGACAAACTCAGCAGAGTTATTCTGATACCACACAAGTGGTCTATAAAACAAGAAGTTGCAGAAGAGATTTTCCGCTGGGGCCAGCCCTGCTGCGACCTTTTTGCCACATCCATGAACGCCAAATGCAGCAGCTACTTTGTCCTGGTTCCCCCTCCAGTTAAGCCACCAAAGGATGCGCTCGTAGACGAATGGCCCCTGGGAGTACTTTATGCCTTCCTGCCCTTTCCCCTGATACTGAAAATACTTCCACGTGGTTTACCTGTCCGTACACAACCACTTGTCAGTAACCCTGATGACCTTTTTTATTGAAACAATGGGGGGAAATACAACAGGAAACTTCTCTCAAATTTGTAGAGATATTAGCTAATCACCATAACAGGATTATAGATCAAGAGATAGAATCTATCACCCAGCTAAGCGATATGGCAAAAAAGTATGAAGGACAAACCCACATACCGCAGTAGTATTAAAAATCTAGGTAAGGAGCTGATTACTCTAGAAACTCAGCTTAAGGAAAGAAAGAAAAAGAAGTTCCTTATGGATTTAGCGGACTACAATGAAGGGGACCCCTTTAATTTTGGTAAAGAAAAACATGTCTGATTCACCCAACACAATCGTACACCTTTCAAAAGGAAACGTACAAAATCCATTTTAAAAAAGGGACTCATAAATAGTACTGTGACACATCAGGTGAGGAATCATCCTCAGGCTTAGATACAGATTCAGTGGGTGCCACAGGCTCGCCAGCTGTGAAGAGAAGGAACTCTATTGCCTTACAGGATTTACACCAAGGATGGGGGGGGGGTCAGGAAACATCGTAGAGGTAGACAATATGGAGAGCTTACTCCAAATGTTTGTACACAAAGAACAAATGTAAACATAACTAACATTTCTTCTCATGCCCTCACCTCCTCTGATACTGAAATCCTAAATAAATGTTTATCTTTCATACCTGTTTTTTTTTGTTTCTGAAGAAAATGTTGTTAATGATCTTTCAATTTGCAAGAATCTTTAATTTAAAATTATTTTTTCAGGAACAGACAACCTCAGAGATCACTGATGACTTCAAATACCATAAGTCTTCCTTTATGCCCCCTATGAATCAGAATGTATCTATATTTCAAAATGGCATTATCAAAGATCTTCACTTTCAGTTCAGGACACACAACCCCATGGCTAATAATATATCTAAAACATCTATGGACAATATTATTAAGCTAGCTAATAACCATGAGTTAGTCATAATTGGGGCCGATAAGGGTGGAGCTGTAGTTATACAGGATTGGGAACAGTACGACAAAGAAGCTAACATACAGTTGTCTGACGCACACTACTACACCCACCTGAGCATCGACCCCACCCCCTTCTTTAAACAAAAAATTTATGAATTTCTTTCTTTAGCAGTAGAAGAAGGCATCATCAGTAACAACACTAGAACACAACTAACTATAACCAACCCATGTCCACAATATATATACTTTATGCCTAAAATTCATAAAGATCTTAAGAACCCTCCTAGCAGACCCATTGTCTCTGGCAGACATTCACTTACTTGAACCTCTGTCCCTCTTTCTAACCAAATACTTGCAACCTCTTCTAAAATGTGTCTGAGCATGCATCAGGAACACCATAGAATTTCTTCAGATTATTTCTGAAGCACAATTAGAACTAGATTGGTTGCTGTGTACACTAGATGTTACATCTCTCTACACCAATATTCCACATTGGGCAGGATTAGAAGCCTTGGAATATTGGTTAAAAAAACAGAAATGTACAAACCTGGTTTCAATACTCTGTTATTGTGCTTGACCGAACATGTTCTTACAAAGAACATCTTTTTTATCAGGACAAATGCTTCTTACAAATAAAGGGTGCAGCTATGGGAGCATCTTTTGCACCAATATATGCAGATTTATTTTTGGCGTACATTGAAGAACAGATTGTGATAACTCCCATAACATATACATAGACGAAATGGATATATGGAGAAGATATTTGGACGATTGCTGGTTGGTATGGAGATCGGATACGGAATACCTTTTGGAATTCATTAGATATTTAAATGAAAACAAATGGGGAATTTAATTTACTGTCAACTATGACAAAAATAAAATTATTTTTTTGAATGTTTTGGTTTCCTGTGCATCTGATCATACGTTGACTATTGAAGTATATCGGAAATTTCCCGAAAATAATTTGCTTCTCCATGCCACCAGCTTCCATCCACCCCATATTTGTAAGAATATTCCTAAATTTCAATTTATGCGAATGAAACGCATTTGTTCTGATAATAATACGTACAAACACTTTAGAGATGATTTGGTTCTTAGATTCAGGGACAGAGGTTACAAAATGGGTCAGGTCTTATATACCAAACATGGAGCTTCTCTACAAAGAAAAGAATAAGAAAACAGGTGGGCCACCCAGACTAATCACCACCTATAGACGCAACACCAAAGCATTAATGAATATTGTCCAACAACACTGGAATATTTTGACATGCAATTCCAGACTGAGTGAACTGCTGGGGTATAGATGTCTTTTCATTCCGTAAAGGTAAAAATCTTTCTACATATTTCAACCATTTCAAACACGGGCAGCCCATCAATACCAAAGTAACTCAAACAGCTATATCAGGTGAGCCCTTAATTGGGTGCTTTCCTTGTGGCCATTGCATTCATTGTTCCAGACTATTAAAAGCCAGAAAAGCTTCAGCAGTCAGAACACTCCCCAAGTCTTTGACATTAGGTTTTTTGCCAACTGTACCTCTGATTGGGTGATTTTATTTGGCTAACTGTAGCTGCTCAGCCTTTTACATAGGTCAAACTACCAGACCTTTGAAATTCAGGATATCAGAACATCTTAGTGAGATAAAACACCACAAAGAAACCAATGCCCTTTACAAACACACTTAGTTACACAGAAATGCATATTTCAGTTTTACTATTATTGACAAAATTAATAGACCCAGGAATAATAAATTGGGTTGGCATGATTTGTTGAATACTATGGAGAAAAAATGGATTGTTAAGCTAGGAGGTCTCTTTAAACCAGGTCTTAATGAGCATCTCTAATTGATCACATTTCTTTGCATATTTAAGTATTTCTTTATTTGTCACTCTTTTACACTGATGAAGGCTTTGTACTGATTTAGCCGAAACCGGTTTGTCTTTAAAGAATACTATGATTTAAGTATTATTTGGTGCCATTTTATGCTGGTCTCTTAATGTTTTTTGGAATTTTGTACTTTGGGTATAAGCAACATTACATAATCAATTCCTGCCCCCCCCCCTTTTTTAAACAAGAAACACCTTTATTTAACCATTGCTTATTACATAAGCAGTCATATATTTGTTTAAATGAAAACAAACCATCCTAGTTGCAAGCATTTTACATCACAAACCATACTGACACACCTCCCAGTTGTAAACATTATACATTACTTATAATATACCCAATCATTTTCAATCAAACATCATGTAGCTCATTTAAGTCCTGCCTTCTCTTAAGCCTCATTCCTCCCATTCTTTAAGGATCTTGATTCCCTTTTTTAAGGATCTCGATTCCAGTTGTTCTGTCTCTGTTACTATAGTCACTGCTTCTAATATTGTTGGTTTTAGATTTTGATTTCTATTTTCTAGTAATTGCTTTATTGGCAGCCACCATAATTAGACACAGCAAGGCCTTACCATGTCTAGGTAGTTTCGATTCTTTATCATAGCGCAGAAAAATCGTCTCCCTTGTCACACCAATCCTCCCACCCAACATCTCTGACAGTGCACCCCCACAGGGAATTCTTGAAGTGCACCAACCCACTGCACTCTCAGAAAGTGTTCCCAATTACCACTTTCTTCTCTGTCACTCCTCCAACATTTGTTGTCTGAGGAAAACAACTCTGGAGTCTACTTGTGGTATAAATGTATCTATGCAAACATTTCCAAGCAAACATCCTAAATCTTCTAGATTTTGTTGCATGTTTGGGAGATGTATGTGTATTATCCCATTGTTTTTTTGTGAATTGCTTATCCAGTCTTGAAAAATTATATACCGCCTTCTTGCTGTTACTTGCATTTACATGGCTGCATACCAAAGTATATTTAACTATTTATTGTGATCAGTTAGTCTTATTACTGTATTGTACTAAGAACAGTAAATACACTGAGACAAACTGCTTCAGTTAATACACATTTTCTTCATTACATTTTCTTTTCGGATCTACAAGCATGCAACACAGATGCTGTCATCTCTCTGTGACAAATTCCCAAAGCTTGTTTATACGCACTCATATGTATACCAAAAAGTCTGATATTTTTTTCAGTCTGATGTATTCTTTGGATAACAGTTTTCCTTTGTTCACTTGTCCTTGGTTCTTTGTAGTTTGATGATCCATGGAAACTCAGTCTTGCATTATCTGAAACGTGGTGTTCTAGCACTGTTTGAAACTTGGTCTAACTTTATATTGCTTGATGTTACATCTCTTTTCTTCGTTGATGCCCTTCCAGCTGCCATCTGCGTAGTTATTTTTACAGACTTTGTTTCTCAATTACGTACTCCTTTACATGGATGCCAATATCTAAGCTATGCCAGCACACTTACTACTTATTTTTCAGCATTTTATACTATTCCTAAATTAACCCTTTATATTTCATATCATTATTGCTGCTTTTTATTCAAACTAATAATCATGTTAGCAACAGTTACTATTATTCTTTCAGGTCCCCCCTTATTTTATTTTATTTTTTTGGAGGAACGGGCTAAACTTTAGTTAAAGAAAAAACTGCATTTGTTTCGTTAGCATCACTATTTACAGTATTTACCATGACTTGTTGAGTTATTGCAACTCTTTGTAACCTGCAGCATGTAAAACAATTCTAAGCTGTCATTATTATTATGACCTCCAAAACTACTAACACAGGATGTATTAATCAATTTAGCAATTTGGTCCCAGATGACCGTCTTGTGAATATGTCCCATCAGTTATGGGCAGTGTCAGCTTCTCTTTTTTTTTTTTTTTTTTTTTTTTTTTTAAACTCAACTTTATTGATTTCATATCAGAATAAAACAAGTCAAACAACAACCTATATACAAAGGTGCCAGTTCTTCTCAAGTGTACATAAAAGTAAAAAAAAGAAAAAAAAAAGTCAATGATTAGAGCAAAATAGGAAAAGTGCACTTAATAAACTACTAAACACCCTGAAGGATATAAATGTTCCATAATGAAGAGATCAGGAGGAATAATTGCAAATTGACATAGATTACTAATCATTGGATAAAATCTGAAATATGAAATCCCATAATTTCTGATAGTATTTCCGTCTATCAGGATTACTTATTAATAGTTTATGAGATCGAATGTACTGAGTAGCTAAGATTTTAAAATCTTTCCATCTAAGTTTAGTACGATCCAACCAGTGTTTGGTAATATAATATTTAATCAAAAGACAAATGACAATTAGGGCATGAAGTTTGATTTTGGGCATGTGAACATTAGTAATATGTAGTAGTGCCATCTCCCAGGTGAGTGTAGATTTATGATATCCCATTTTCTCTAAACAAACTTTAAGCGAACACCAGAGGTTATAAGCATATTTACAAAACCATAATACATGTACCAAGTCGGTATGTGGGTGAGAGCAACAGGAGCAAATAGTGGTATGATTGGGATCAAATTTGTTTAAATGAACTGGGGTAAGGTATAGATTGTTGAAAATCATGAATTGAGTATAAAGAAGTTTTTTATATGGGGAGAACATCTGAGTATGTTTAATAGCTAGTAGTTTCTGGTTCATTACTAGATTGTTTCCCAGATGGTCCCAATAATCCGCCCAAAGAATTTTCCCTTGATTTAAAAAGTTAGAAAATGATCTGTATCCTATTGAGATCATATTTTTCTTGTAGGTTAGATTCTGGAGAAGAGTTTCTACCTGTTTCTGTTCCTCCTCCGTACTTGGGAAGTTATGAATAATGGATAGAGTAAGTTCTCTAAGTTGTCTTAGACTAGAGATGTACTTTTTGGATAAACCCAATACCATTCGTAAGTCAGTTAGAGATAAGAGGTTATATTTATGGATATCCCAAAGGGTAAGATCTTTAATTAGAGGGAAATCATTTAGATTAATCATTACATTGTTCAAGGTTATATTCGGATTGAGATGGAAGGGTTGGAATAGAAGGACATTTTCCAGTTTCGTATATTGAAATAAATCTTGGAAGGATTTTATTAGTCCTTTAAGAGTGGGAAGAAGATTCAACTTTTTGAGGTTGTATTTATTTAGGAAGGGTAGTGCCTTAGGGTTAATCTTCTTCGTTAGTGTGTAGTTGTACCATAGTTTGACCCATAGCGGATACCAAGTGTTCGGGTTTGGTAGATAGTTTGCAATAGTATAGACTCTGTTCGCTTGAATAATTTTATAATATAAATGTAGGTTAGGCATCATTAGTCCCCCCTGCTTTTTCGGTAGAGTAAGCCTTAGATAAGAGATCCTGACCGATTTAGGGTGCCATATAAATTTTGCGAAGGCTTTGTGAATTTTATTAAAAAGCGAGAGAGGAGAAGAAGGGAGAGAGGAGTTAAGTAGGTATAGAAGTTTAGGAAATACATTCATCTTAATGATGGCGGTTTTAGCAAGCATTGGAAGGTTTAATTTTTGCCATCTTGAAATATCCTGGGAGATGGAAGACCAAGTTTTGGATAGATTGGACTGTAAAATAGATGTTGAGGTGTGGTCATACTGTACTCCTAAGTATTTAAGGGAGTTCTCTATACGAGTAGATGCATCTGGGAATAAATAGCTTTCGTGTGCAAGGGGATTAATTGGAAAGATGAAGGATTTATTTTTATTTATCTGGTATCCAGTTATGTCTGCAAAAGTATTCAGGGATCCAACTAGCTTTTCCATGTTGGACAATGGATGTTGAAAGTACAGGTTTAAGTCATCCGCAGAAGCGGTTAGGCTCACTTTAGTGTTAAATAATCTGGGGATCGAATGGTGAGTTTGCTGGGTTAGGAGTAAAAAGAGAGGTTCAGTATAAAGGTTAAACAATAGGGGGGAGAGGGGGCATCCTTGTCGGGTTCCATTCGCAATTTTTATTGGTTGTGAATATTGTCCATTAATGTATAGTTTTGTGAAGGAGTTGTGATATAATGTTTTAATAATACTGATAAATTCAAATGGAATATTAAAAGAAGACAGTACTATGAATAAAAAATCCCAATTCACCCTGTCAAAGGCTTTACTAGCATCTATTATCCATGCATAGATAGGATTCTTTTCCTTTTTTGTGATGCT
This sequence comes from Protopterus annectens, assembly GCF_019279795.1. Taxonomy (NCBI): domain Eukaryota; kingdom Metazoa; phylum Chordata; order Ceratodontiformes; family Protopteridae; genus Protopterus; species Protopterus annectens. Next base: position 881,741,479 of record NC_056737.1, read on the forward strand.
TATTAATGATTCTGAGGTTAAGGAATTATCCCAGATATGTCTGTTAGTTGTAAACCCAGATTGTTCGGGAGAGATTAAAGTGTGCATTATTTTTTTAAGTCTATTGGCCAGAATAGCAGTAAAGATTTTTATGTCCACATTCATGATTGACATTGGTCTAAAGTTGTTTACGTTTGTTGTATCAAGTGTGTTTTTAGGAATTAGGATAGTTCTAGAGTGATTAATGTATTTATCTGATATGCCACATTTTATGATATGGTTATAAAGTTGTGTAAGAATGGGTACAAGTTTAGTCTTGAAAGATTTATAAAACTCAGAAGTGAATCCATCAGGACCTGGAGTTTTTCCCAACTTGAGATTATCAATAGCTACGTGTACCTCAGAGTTCTTGATTGGGGCTATGAGGTCTTTACCCTGGGTACTGGTTAAGTTTGGGAAGGAGAGGTTAGCTAGGAATTCCCTCATTTCATTCTGAGAGGATGTAGAAGAGTTAAGGGCATATATGTCACTGTAAATTTGGTGAAATAGGTGAATGATTTGTGTATTAGTCTTGTATATATTATTACCATGTTTAAGTGATGTAATTTTAGGGGCTCTGGGCGAGCAGTTTAAACAGCCTGGCAAGAGCCTTAGATGGAGTTTGTAGAGATTCGGAGTATTTGGCAATATAACGAAGTTCTAAAAGAGAGAAATTAGACTGCTGGAGCTCCATTAATTGCTTTTGTTTAGAAAGAAGTTGCTTTTCTATCTCTGGAGAGAACTTTAATCGGAGTTTGTCATCTAATGTTAGGATCTCCGAACTAAGTTCCTCTTCTCGAATTTTGCTAAGTTTCTTGAGGTAAGTAGCTTTCTTAATGAATATCCCCCTCAATACTGCTTTGCATGCGGCCCATCTGATGTCAAATGAAATATCCATGTCTCTGAAGGGTTCAAAGAGTTCCTTAATAGTTAATGTGATTTCCTCAGCTGTTGAGTTTTCTTTAAGTAAGTTACTATTTAGAGACCAATTATAATTTTTGTAGATTCGGGGTGAATTGAATGTGGGAACTAATTCCAGAGAGATTTTTGAATGGTCGGATAAGAATCTCGGTTCCGTACTAAATTTAGTTTGGTCATTGGATAGAACACTTGAGATTAAAAAGAAGTCAATACGTGACCAAGAATGGTGGCATTTAGAATAGTAGGTAAAACTATTATTGTTTCCAGAATCATTATCCAAAGAGATAGGGTCAATCAAATCATAGTCTAGGATTAATTCTTTTAAGACCAGGGAATCCTGAATGTTTGAGGTGGTCGGTTTGCCCGTTCTGTCTATCTTTGGGTCAATGACCATATTCCAGTCTCCCCCTAGGATTAATATATGATTAGGGAATTTAAGAAGAAGGTTATAGATATTTATAATAAAATCTTGTTGACCCGAGCATGGTCCATATATATTTAGGAATAGGATCCGTTTGTTTAATTCATGTGTTTCACACGTAAAAAAAGACCATCTACCTCCCTGATCCATTCCTCGGTCAGTAATCAGAGGTTTAAAGGATTTTTTAATGATGATAGCAACTCCTCTGGAGTTGTTAGAGATACCCGAGGATATAATTTCTTTTACGCATTTTCTATTATTCTCCTTGTCCCATTCATTATTTTTTTATATGAGTCTCCTGTATAAAGCATACTTCAGCTTGGGATTTATATAGCAAGTGTAATAACAGATTCCTTTTGTCTTTTGATTGGAGCCCCCTGACATTCCAAGATATAATATTCCAAGTGTTAACCATTACAAAACATAAGTAATCCATGTAAGAGTATTTAAGGTGCAGAAGAATCACAAAAAGTAAATTATTGGTGAATATGTAGTAAGTGTAGATACAAAAAATAATGGCACCACAATCTCTCAATACCAACCCCGTGCCTAGCCACATACTACCTAACATTGAGAGAAGGCAAAAACTATGTACATTATAAAAAAACAGTTTAGTTAAAAGAAGGGTGTAATGGTAGATTAAAAAATACCAACAATATTTACATTTAATATACAATAACACAATTGTTCCCTCGCAAGTCATCCAAAAACCTTCATAATGTATCCACACAGCTTCCCTCCAAGACGATTAACTTAAACGAAAAGAATAAAGAAGGAGGGGGTGATTTATGTAAGGTATTGACCATACACCAATTGGTTTGGTTAACTATAGAATTCATCTTATAAGATCTTCAGGGGATTTTATTTAAGTCCTGACATTAATAGAATCAGAACAGTTTATCCCCTAAATTTCAGGCTAGAGTTGATGCTTATAGTTAGGTTTATTTTCTAGTAGAGTTAGTAGAAAAACCTTTAATTTGTAACCCTAATCGAAAGACACTAGGGTATTTAACTTCTATCAGGTTCTTGCATCTCTTATCTTAACTACTGGTCTAGCTGTGGTATATAAAATGTTTTCAGTTTGAAGGATTGTGGGCCAGTATATGTCTAAAATCAAAGTAATTGTACTGTAAAATACTTCGGGGTATTGTTTGATAAGATTATCAAACCCAGGTGGCTTGTATCCAAATGAAGTTTAGCTGTATCGAGAGCATCTCATTTATGTTTTCTTATTTCAGGAATATAGCTTAGTTCATCTAGTATATTAGTTTCCTAAGGCTAGGTCTAATTTGAGACGGAAACAATTCTCATGTAATCATAGAATTACTGTATAGACCCATTAGTAGAGCTCAGACGGGATCAATGGTCCGCATAGAGGATGGGATGTCATTTGATTTTATGCATGCTAGCTTAGGAAAATCTTAGTGGGGTATTATCTTTAGAGCCAAGACTATTTAGACCAAGTAGGCATGATCCACGTTACATTATGACTCCTCAGGTTTCCCCTGAAATAGATAAAGATATGATTGCTTAAATAAAACACCTAGGTAAAAACCAGGTGTGGTGTAGAATAGGTTGTTAACACCAGGACAATCACATCAAAGATTTAGATCAGTAAATTTTTTCCATACCCAAGGGTTGTGGCCCAATGGGTTATCCATTTGTGTAGAAAAAACAGTCCAATTTTAGTAAAGCAGCAAGATTAGAATTTTTTAAAACCAGTGTTGTAAAGTAGGCATTGAGAATATACTGTTTCTATATTTAGTTAAACTACCATTGAGTTGTAGATAAAATATGAGTTGTAGTGTTCAGTATTCATCTCGAGTCTCATAACCAAATGAAAAGTACCAGTAGGGTATAGAGATTGAGCCTGCAAGTGTCACATTAAAGTTCTATTGATAGCAAGACCTATCGATCCTTAAGAACTCATCTGAGGTTAAGATAGCTTCCGTTTAAATGAGCAGGCCATTGGATAGGATTCGAAGATCCAGTGGGTGGTAGAACAATGGTCTCGCAATAGTCTGATGGTGTGGGTAGTAAAATTTCTTCGTGTGAGTGGAGGAAGTTAATTACTAGTATTTCCGGTTTATGTTGAGCAGCCAACAAATAATGATATTGTGCTTATGTGTAATAGGACCCCCATTCAACACATACCAGCATGAATGGACCCATTAAAGTGATTCTAGCGACACATCCAAAAATAAATGATTTATTTCTTAACAGCTGTATTCACGCAACATCAAACTGCTGTAATTCAACCAAGGTGTCTGATTATGTAAATACAAAGGCTCCGAGAGGTTAATGCTTCAAGGGCGATGATCCGAAGCATTTCACAAAAATTGTGTCCGCTTCATTCGGCGTCGCCATGGTATATTTCACTTCTTTAAAGGTGAAGGATAATAAATGCGGAAACCTCATTTGGAATTTGATTTTTCTGGCTATGAGATCCGAGCAGTATGTGGAGAGCTTGCGTCGTTTCTCTCTGATTTCAATGGGTAGGTCAAGTGTGATACTGATTTTCTGGTTATTCCACGTGAAATTAGTTGATTCCTTATAGGCTTTAATAATGGTTTGAGTATCCTGAAAGTTAAGCATTTTAACGTATAAGGGTCTAGGTGGATCAGATATCTGACGTTTCCGTAGGGCTCTATGTGCTCTTTCATAGTATATTTAGTAGGAGAGTCCTTCAATAGTAAAAGAGCATTAAACACTTGTGTGATGGTTTCCATTAGCTGATAGGTTTCGTATTTTTCGGATATTCCTCTTATTATTAGGTTATTGCGCCTACTTCTGGCTTCCAGATCTATAATTTTGGTTTGGATGTCAGAAATGGTTTTGTCTCTAAGCTGGATTTCGGATTGCAGGTGTTCAATTTCTATCTCATTTGATTTAGCTTTGTTTTCAACAAGATCTAGTCTGTCGGCTATTTTGTTTATTGTAGAGCCGAAAGAAGTCATTTTTTCTGATAGTTCTTGTATCGCTGAGTGCAAGGGAAGGAGAGCACTTTTCAGTTCATCAATCTGTAGTATATCTACATTTTTCAGTTTTGTTGAGGTTTTGGTTAATTCCTGATTGTTTTTAGAAGATCTAGGTCGTTTAGCTTCTTTTTCAGGTGAATTTGAAATAGTGGAGAATTTAACTTTAGTGTTTTGAAAGTCCATGTTTTCAATTTCCTTCGGCATGGTGAAGCGAGTCCTCAGAAAGGTGCTGTCAGTTGCTGTAGTACTGAAGTCTCCAGGCCTCTAATTTCCACGTGTAGGGTCGCAGTTTTCGTATTTGATTAATTGTAGTAATATTATAGCTGTATCTTTCCAGGAAAAAGTAGAATTCCAATTTCGGATTTTCCTCTCAGATTTTAGGTTTGTATTATTGAGTGTCTAAAACCGGGATTTCAGTGGTATTGCTATAACACCCGATAATTGAGAGAGGAGCTATGTGGAGAAGGTGTTTTCAGATAGACGCCATGTTCCGGACCCAGCTTCTCTTTTTGTCTTTTACTATTAACACTGGGTTATTTGAAAACACACATACAAACTGCGGTGCTACTTTTTAACAAACATTTTGAAATTTGAAGGCAATATTGTCCATTTATACTAAATTGTAATCTGTCTATCAAAGATACTTGTAATGACTTACTAAATAGTAGGATTCCCTTGTACTTGTAAATGTACAATCTGTGAGATATCTTGTTTTACTAGTTTTCATACCAAGGTCTTTTAAATCTGCATTTGGTATCTTTAAAACTTGGAAATGTAATATTGAAGTGCAATATTGTTTTTTTTTGGTATTGTCCTATCACAGTACAGGTGGATGGTATTTTACCATTTGATCTGTGTGAAGTACTGGCCTGTTACCCAGAATGGTAAGTATTTTAACCCATGGCCCTTTTCTTGTGTTGTTTATACAAGTAAATTATTGGTAGAAATCATACCCTTTTTTCCCCTGTTGAGTTTATTCTGATTTTTGTGTTATTGTCTACGCACTGTGACATTTTTGCATGATGTCTTCCCTTGTCAGAACGGTTACATTTTCAAGGTAATGTACAGCATCTAATTGAGATAGCGCTGTTTGTTGAAAGGTTTGTCTTTGATTTTTTTTCTCTACTTTTATGCATCAGCTAACCATGCTGTTTTATTTGTGTTAAATGTTATCCTTCCAAAGGTACATGCTGTATGCTTTTTACAACTGAAATTGTCTTGTGTTCTATTTTGTGTAGCATTTTCCTAACTAAGTTTTATTAATTCCCTCTGTTTTGATGATCAAAATGATGCAAATAAAATGCAGATGTCTGTGTTGAATGCTGCGTGCCTTGTCTCGCAGCTGCATTATCTATAGTTCTTGAAGCATGTTCCAGATACTGAACATTCAGCTTGTCTCAAGCTATACCAGACTATATGTATGCTAGCAAACAGAAATACATGTATTTAACTATAGTATTTTTACATATATTATAGCAACAGATGTGTATATGTATCTATCTAGCAAATAGATGTGCACATGCATTTGTACATTTTTAAACATATTTATCACTCTATACATTCCCTCTGTTTTATTTTAAATCCAAAACTGTCTATAGTCAAGTTATATTGCTATTAACTAGAAACACATTGGGGAAACAAAACATTTAGTTTTGTTTTAATACAGCAAGTTAACACAGTTTAATATTGTCAACACAATGATGAAAACCATTACTATTAAAACTGGATGAATCTGATTATGACTCCATACCGTGATGTTCTATACGGCACTTTATTGACAATGTTTGATGATTTTATTGCAAAGGCATTGCAGTCTTGTTTTTTGAGAAAAAAATAGTACTCTATTTACATAGATGAACCATTTACTATATACTGTACAATGCACTTGCTTGTACCGATTGTTTTTGCATTTGTATATACGTGGCTGTAATGCACACTCAGTCTAGTTTTTAAACCTAGCATTAAACTGACATTACTTGAAACATTAAACTGTATTTTTGGTATTACCACTTTGACTTTTATTTTAGTACTTTTTGGAGTACTGTTTACACAGTTAGTGTAAAATTGAAAGCATGCTCTTCCCGCTGTAGTATACGTCATTTTATTGCAGTATTGTTTGTTTGCTTACTATTTTTTTGCTGGAGTCTGTGCTATTTTTTATCCTTTTATAACTAACACATGTGTAAAACAAATATATTTACATGATTTACATGTTTTGGGAAAATTGTTTCAAAATTAATTTTTGTGTGAAAAAATTATAGTTATTCTTGACCTAGTGGTTTTTGGTGTTGTCACAAAAATGTTTGTCTAAACTGTAAAAGACCTGTCAAAAGATTCACCAACTTTTCCAGACGTTGTTACATGCTTATCAGGCACTTACTTCTTGCTAGACCATGGAGCAGTCTTTAGGTTTTTCCTTCCTCACCTGCAAGAAGAAAGTTTCATGGGACTTCTCTGGTGGTCAGGCTGGCTTTCTGTCTGCCTCAACCACAGACTGAATGACTGTGCTATGGCCAAATTTGGTACCTTGGAGTGCACGTAGTCTTCTCTCAATCCTTGAACTGGGAGTTAGGTATGTCCTCTGCAGCTGCTAGATTTTTGTCATCTGTCAAGGGAGAATTACTCTTTTTTTTTTTTTTTTTTTTTTTTTTTTTTTTTTTTTCTTTGTAAGAGAGAATCACTCCTGTCGGTCTTAGGGGTTGAGTGGATGATGCCTTACCACAATGTCCTTGAATCCCAGGAGAGACCCCCCCCCCCATCCTTGGCTCAGTCTTTTACTATTAGGTCTCCTAGAAAAAGAAAACAGAAAGGCAGGCATATTTCTTTTCCTGTTTGGTAGAGAATGGGCAGGGAGGACTTGTCGAGTTTTGCCAAGGGCTTATGTCAAGCCTTTAAGTTATGATTCCATGCTGAGTTTGAAAAGAAAATGATTTCTGTCTTCTCTCACTCTCTGTCTTATACTGATTCCCAGTCAGAAGGGCAGGAATTAGACTGGAATTGTATATGTTCATCGTGTTTCACTGCTGCAGTCATTACACTTGGGTTATCCTGCCGTCAGGCGGTCCCGCAGTTGGCCAGAGTTCCAAAGTATTGGTCCGGCGTCAGTTGCTGTTGCTTCTTCCCTGATGCCAGTGCGCCAGGGATATATAAGATGCAGCCGATGCCATTTTCCTCAGTCTTTCTTGCCGCGCGGTGCCCGAAGCAAAAGCAGTTCGCAAGTGCCAGTCGGCCAACTACTGAGATTTTCAATTCGAATTTCAGAACCGAAGTCTTCAATAAAGCTAAGTACCCCATTGGGGAAACTTTTTCTTGCCTCAGACCGATGTCAGTAAAAGTTAATAATTGTATTTTTTGTGGGAAGCAAATACCTCATAAGGATTTTCATTCTTACTGTATTCCATGCCTAGGCCCAGACCACGACGTCACTAGTTGTCGGTTTTGTGCTAGATTTAACAAACGCACTGTTAAACGGTTTGATTTTGCTCGCCATTACTTTGGCCGAAGGTTTAATTATACCATGCCTTCGGAACAACCGACGAACGGAATACACAAAAAACGCAAAGACAAGGATAAGGACAGGTATCCGAGGCCCAAAACTGACGATGAAGCCTCTTCTAGGCCAGTCGCCGGTTCTCAGTGAGGCGCATTCGCAGCCCCTGACACCCGCTACCTCAGAGCCACAGGCTGCCTCCAACTCCCAAGTGGAGATGTCTAGGCCTCTGGATACTCAAGGTGTCGGGCCTATGGAAACTAACCCTTCAGATGGGTCCGGAGCCGCTGAGCAGGCATCGGCTTCTGAGGGTGTTTTCAGACCTTCACAGCTTACCATAAAAACTACAACCAAGTCTAAAACTCCATTAAAGACAAAGAAGCAAGTACAGCATTCACCTGGACAGGCCTCCATGCATAAAAAAACAGATGCTCAAAATGGCCGAAGACTTAATTACTCTGATCAGGGGTACCCATCCCCCTCCTGATAAAAGGCCTAGGCAGGATACAGACTGTGATTCCTCTGACCAGGTTTCCATTTCATCTGATTCCTCTTCAGACCAGGGATACTCTTTACCCCCCTATGAGGACTCTGATGCTGAAGAATCAATTCCTTCAGCCTATCCTTCTGAGGATTATTCTTTTGGGAAAAACTTTACATATCATGAGGGAGCATTTCCATTGGGAGGGCCAGGATTACTCTGAATCCAAGAAAAGGCTCAGAGACTTTTTTATTACCTCAGCACAGACCCCTTGCTATTGCGCCAGTGTTAGATATTGTGGATGATGTGTTCTCTGAATCCAGTTTAAATCCTGATTCTTTGCCCCTTGCTCCAGTCAAGCCAGACAGGTACTACAGAGTCCCTGACTCTCACAAATTTCTTTATAAAAACCCTGTTGCTGACCTAGAAACTATTTCCCAGGGTAAAGGCTTCCACGGCTAAGAATCCAATTTCCTCTGACAGGGATTCTAGAGCATTAGACAGATGGGGGAAGAAAGTTTACACTTCTGCTACTTTAGTAGTCAGAGCTTTAAATTGCCAGTTTCACATGCTTAAATACCAACGATATTTAATGTATCTGTTAAAACAGAAAATGATTACAAGTTCAGAACATCCTGACTATAAGGAAATGCAGGATTTATTGCATGCAGCTGAACAAGTGGGAAAACATATTCTGCAATGTGGTTTTGATTCATTAGAGGCTTCTTGTAGAGCAGCAGTTACAGGATCTGTGATTCGAAGGCATGCTTGGTTAAAAGAACAAGGTTTACCTGATCATGTTAAGGCTAAATTATTGGATGCTCCTTTACAGCAGGATATTTTATTTGGTGTTAAGGCAGAAGAGGTATTAAAGAAAATGGAGCATAAGGCAAAATCTATGCAAACCGTGAAGGATTTCTTACAGGTACAGCCACCTCGATTTAGCAGAAATTGGCCTTCAAAGAATTGGTCCTTTCCAGTGTCAGACAGACCACAAAGAGGCAGATACAGACGCCCAAGAGGCAGATCTCAGCCCCAAGGCTCTTACAGACCACAACAGTGGGGTGCTTCAACCCCAAAAAGAGGTGAAGACAAATCACAACCTTACAGGAAACAGTCCCAAAGACTTCCCCCTTCGAATGCCAAGCACTTACCTTTTGGCAGCTCCCTTAGGGGGAAAACTAGCACTTTTTTCTCAAAATTGGCATATAATCACCCAAGACAAATGGGTTCTGAATATTGTGTCTCAAGGTTACAGGTTCCACTTTCACACTCTACCAAGGCTAAAAGGAATGCCAGACCTGCCACAAAATGAATGGGCAGAGGCACAAAAACAAACTACAGCCCTCATGGACATGAGAGCTATTCAAAAAATGCCACAACAGGAACAAGGACAAGGATTTTACTCAAGACTTTTCCAGGTCCCCAGAAAGGACAAAGCCTGGAGACCCATACTAGACCTTTCTACTCTAAATACTTACCTGGATGTTCCGAAATTCAAAATGTTGACACTACAGCAGCTTCTTCCCATTCTGGGCAAGAAGGCTTGGCTTGTTACTTTGGACCTCAAAGAGGCATACCTGCATGTCCCTATCAGACAAAATTGCAGAAGATACCTCGGATTCATAGCTGGTTCAATGCATTACCAATTCTCTGCACTGCCCTTTGGCTTATCTACTGCACCCAGGGTCTTCACAAAGTGCCTGGCACCAATAATTGCATTTTGCAGACAAAAAGGAATTAAAATATGTCCATACCTGAACGACTGTATTATTCAAGCAGAGAGCAAGGACATTCTTCTAAAGCATCTGGCGTTTGTAAAAAGGTTGCTAATTTGCCTAGGGTACACAGTAAACGAAAAGAAGTCAAAACTAGTGCCCTCACAAGAGATAATATTCCTGGGTGCCAGCTTAAATACAACGGCCCAGATGGCTTATCTCACGCCAGACAAGCAAGGACAACTGACTCAGTACTTTCAATTGATGGCAACAAAAACCCAACTCCCTGCAAGAAAAATTCTGCAGGCCTTGGGATTCATGACATCCTGCATACTACTAATTCCATATGCCAGACTGCATATGAGGAAATTACAATGGTACCTAAAAAGTGTTTGGACTCAACACTGTCACAGTTTGGAAGCAGTAATACTACTAATTCCCTGCCTAAAACAGGAGTTTCGATGGTGGGCACAGGCATGTCACCTCAACAAGGGACAGCCTTTCACTCTACCCACAGCCAGGCAGACACCAACAACAGATGCTTCGGATTACGCCTGGGAAGCACACATGGCAGGAAAATGTATTCAGGGCAAGTGGACCACAGACCAAATGCATCTTCACATCAATCAAAAAGAGATGTTGGCTGTACAAAATGCCCTAACAGATTTCAAGGACCTTCTGCATCCAGGACAACTATTACTAAAGACAGACAACACCACAGTTATGTGGTACATAAACAAGCAAGGGGGCACTCATTTTTATCCCCTATGCAGACAAGCCATGACCTTGTGGAACACAGCTCTAACCAATCAAGTTCATCTACAAGCACAATTCCTGCCAGGAAAGAAAAATACTCTGGCAGACGACTTAAGCAGAAACATCATGGATCCTCACGAGTGGAAATTAAATCCACAAGTATTCAGTATGATAATGCAAAAATGGGGGTGCCCAGACATAGATCTTTTTGCCTCCCCAATGAATTGCCAAGTACAAAAATTCTGCACAAGGACTTATCACACGCAAGCATGGAAAGTGGATGCTCTCTCGTTCAGCTGGAAAAGCTAAAAGTTTATGCCTTCCCACCACTGCCTCTCCTTTCAAAGGTACTCCTAAAAGCCAGACAAGAAAAACCACAGATGATCCTGATTGCCACAGACTGGCCACGCCAGCACTGGTACCCAATCTTAAAGAACTTAGCTCAAGGCCCACCATCAAACTCCGCACCTTCTAACTCAACAAAATCAGATCCTGCACAGTCAGCTCAAAACCTTAAACCTGGCTGCATGGCAGATTCATTAGTCAAGCAGACAACACCTCTCTCTAAAGCTGTTATTGATGTCATTTTGGAGGCCAGGCGGCCTAGCACCAGGAAATCTTATTCAGAAAAGTGGAAGAGATTCTGTGCCTGGAACCAGGCTCAAAGCTTTGACCCTCTTGTCCCAAATATTCCTCAGATATTACAATACTTAACTGAGATGCTGGACAAAGGGCTATCCTTTTCATCTATTAAGATCCACGCCTCTGCCATCTGGGCTCATTACAACACAGATCCTCCTATTTTCTCTCATTCATTGCTAAAACAGTACCTCAGAGGGGCTAAAAACATAAGACCTCCCCGGAAAGCACCAACACCAACATGGGACCTCAATTTTGTCTTGGAAAAACTAACTTTACCTCCTTTTGAGCCAGCCAGTTCAGCAGAATTAAAATATGTATCATGGAAAACTGCTGTGCTTCTGGCAATAACCTCAGCACGAAGAGTCTCAGAGTTACAGGCACTAATGGCAGTGGAGCCTTTCATCATTTTTCACCAAGACAGGGTTTCTTTAAGAACAAACCCTTCATTTATGCCTAAGGTGGTATCCAGTGTGGCTCTTAACCAAACTATTCACTTGCCAACTTTTTATCCAAATCCCCAGAATAAAGGGGAGAGACTTCTGCATTCCTTGGACATACACAGACAATTATGTTTCTACTTGGACAAAACAAAAGCTTTCAGAAAAACTGAGCAATTGTTTGTAGCATATGCTGCAGGATCACAGGGAAAGGCTATTTCAAAGCAGACCATTTCAAAGTGGATAGGACACTGTATCCGGTTCTGCTACACACAGCATGGGAAACCTGTACCTAGTAACATTAGACCACATTCCACCAGGGCAACAGCCACTTCAACTGCCTACCTTAGAGGAGTACCTACCAAAGATATATTGGAAGCGGAGTTCAGTGCACACCTTTACCAAGCATTATCACTTGCCTCTTTATTCTAGATCCAGAGCTGGCTATGCCACTGCAGTGCTGCAGGGCCTCATAGCCACCCCAAATCCTCTATAGAACCAGCCACCCTAACTCGGCTTTGGGATTCAACCCAAGTGTAATGACTGCAGCAGTGAAACACGATGAACACAGTACAGTTTTGTACCTACCATAAATGTAGATGTTAGAGTGTCTTCACTACTGCAGTCCAGGTTACCCACCCGCCATCCCCTCCTTCTTAGCTGGGACTTATCTATACCTTTCAATCCTATACTACTTATGTGGTGTAGTTGCTGGTAACTGAAGGTTTTGTTTTTACCTTTATTGTATGTTTTATTAGCAATATGTATTGCCTACCTATTTGGGGGCACCTGACATCTGGGGCAAGAAAAACTGAAGAAAATGGCGTCGGCTGCATCTTATATACCCCTGGCGCACTGACATCAGGGAAGAAGCGACAGCAACAGACGCCGGACCAAGACTTTTGAACTCTGGCCGACTGCAGGACCGCCTGATGGCAGGATAACCCAAGTGTAATGACTGCAGCAGTGAAGACACTCAAACATCTACATTTATGGTAGGTACAAAACTGTACTTTCTCTAATACCTACACTACAGGAAGGAAAGTCCGATTCTGGAGAAAGCTTTTCTTCAGATTTCTCCTCTGAAGTGTAATATTTTTCTGAAACTGTAGCCAGAATGAAAGAATTGATCTAGTGGAAACAGTATGAAATTTCAGTGTCTCAGTAGAAATATTGGATTTTCCTCAGTCTGCAGCTGTTACTCCTGTGCTTCTAACTTGAGATGATGTTTTTGTGACAACCAACTTGAGATGATGTTTTTGTGACAACCTGCAGTATGCCTGACAGCCCACTGCCTCTAAAAAGTCAACAGATTATATAAGGTCCCCCAGACTTGCAAATATCTATTTTCTAATGCCATATCAGACCCCACAGTTATTTCTTTGGCAATACCATCTGTTGCCAAATATTCACAGCTATCTGCGAACCAACTTGTGTATGTCAGGGTGTAGAAATGGGCATCCTTTGGCACCATTTTCAGTTCTTTTTAGCCTTACAGTGTAATGCACTTCTCCATGTTTCTGACATTTGCAGTCCATCTGTTAGCTCATTTCCCAGAGTTCTCTGTAATCCACAATCAGATAAGTACCCCGTTGGGGAAGTTTCCTTCGTTTAATGTTCAGAAAAGTAGATAATTAAAAGTATGAAAAGCAAATGCCGCATATGGATTTTCATTCGTATTGTTTAGTTTGCTTGGGGCCTGAACATGGCATTCCTAGTTGTCAGTATTCTGATAGTTTTAATTCCAAAACCGTACAATCTAGGGCCGAAGTTTTTGCAGCCCACATGGAGTCTTCAGACCTATCTTCACCTGCGTCATCGCATGCCTTGGGCAATTCTTTTTCTAAGAAACATAAAGGTAAGAAGCCGAAGAAGAAGGATGTTGGAGAGTCTTCCACATCCCCGATCAGGTCTTCGTTAATGACTCAGTAAGTTGCCTTTGCAGCTCCCTGGTCAGAGTAGAACTAGGCCTGAGCCCTCTGGCTTGACCTCTCAAGAGGCAGCCATGGCTGGAAGTGACACAGCAGCAAGTACCACACTGATGTTGGTCGGGTCCAAGGCCATTTTGCATGCCTCTGTTTCTGATGCCCGAGTACTTGTACTGCTCTTTCCCTCTGATCGTATCGGCGCTGGTCCATGCCTCGGATCTGAAGGGACTGCTCTCGGATCCTAGAGAGAGAGCAGTTCTCCTTCGGCATTCGATGTTGTGGAGAGGGTCTTGTCGAGGGACTAGACACCCCAGTCTCCTGCTGCGGTTCCAGCCATCACTCCCTCTCAGACGGGCCTACCTTCCATCACCCGGCCCCAGGGACAGCCTGCGCCTACGTCCCAGATAGTTCCCTTAGAGGAACAGGATATGGTTGGTGAGGCATCCTCGGACAGCCCCCCCTAGGAGATTCCTCACAAACGTAAGTGCAAGAGGAGGCACTTGGACACACCTGAGTCCCTGACAGAGGACACAGACTTAGAGGAAGGGGAAGGTTCCCCAAGGTCACCCCCCCCCCGAGGACGTCTCCTTCGGAGATATTATGGAAATACTTCGTATTGGAGGGGGGTGGTCAGCCCAGAAACCTTCCTCCGATGAGTCTGTGTTTCTGGAGGTGTTTGATGCAGGCCCATCTACCTCTTGGGTGTCCCCTCCCACCTATCCCCTGGTAGATCTGATCACTACCAGGGCATGGAAGGAACCGGACACTGTGGAGCCCATACCAAAGAGACCAGACAAAATTCTCATTCCACCCACAGATAGGACGGTCTGGAGCAAGGGTGCGCCGGTAGATGCCATGTTGGTGGCGGCTGCCACCAAGAAGGAACTAGCCCAGGAGAGTTCCTCGGTCCACCCTCCCGACAAGGAGTCTCAGACGATGGACCGCATAGGGAAGCGGATGTTCGCTTCAGCCACGTTCTCAGTAAGGTTGTTGAACTATATGGCACATGTGATATGACTCCAGCGGGATCTCATCAAAGAATACGCCGGGTTGCCCCCAGAGTCCATGTCGGCCGAGGATAAGAAAACATTCTCAGCTTGAATGGCCACTCTTAAGTCCATTTCGAACACTTCTATGTGGCTTCTTTCCCATGCCACGGAAGGAGCCGCTAGAGCTAGCGGAGCGGACATTGTCTTATGGCGGCATGCTTGGCTCCGTCTCTGCGACTTTGCGGAACCCTTCAAGGCGTCCTTCGCAAATGCCCCTTTTGACGGCTCTTCGCTGTTTGGCAAGACCGTCCGCGACACGCTGGTCCAGAGCGAGAAAGACAGGAAGACGTTGTCTGCCATCGGGATCAGCTTCTCGGCTCCCCAGAGGTCCTTCTCCAGGAACCAAAGGGGACAAAAGAAGAAGATGTTCCGGAAATCCCAACAATCTCATTTCGCTCCGGACCCCTCGTCCTTCAGAGGCAGAGGGGGACCGAAGAATTTCGGGTCGAGAGAACCTTTTTCGGATCGGCCCGTGCAGCAGCCCTGAGGGGTTACCCGACTGCCTTTACTCTGGAGGCAGTCGGGCATTTCTCGAGGCACCTAGCAGTTTGGGAGTCCATTACAACGGATCGCTGGGTGCTTCGAATCATATCCAGAGGTTACACTATCCCCTTTCTGAATCTCCCTCTTAAATCCAGAGGTTACACTATCCCCTTTCTGAATCTCCCTCTCAAATCCCGGAGCCTCCCCGATGTCCCACCCAATCAAAGGGAGGCAGCAGCCACAGAAATAAAGCAGCTGCTAGAAAAAAGAGCAATCCAGCCCGTCCCCCAAGATCAATCCGGATCAGGCTTCTACTCAAAGTTCTTTCTGGTGCCAAAAAAGATGGGGTACTTAAGACCAATCCTCGATCTGTCCACTCTAAACCTGTCAGTTGCCAAAGAAAAGTTCCGGATGGTCACCATTCAATCCATTCTCCCACTCCTGTAGGAGAACGACTGGATGTGCTCTATAGACCTCAAGGATGCGTACTACCACATTTTGATGGACAGACAATCCAGAAGGTTTCTCCACTTCCGGCTGGGAGCCAGCCACTACTAGTTCAGGGTCCTTCCCTTTGGTCTCACCACAGCCCCCAGGGTGTTCTCCAAAGTGATGGCAGTTGTAACTGCCCACCTGAGGCTTCAGGGAATACAGGTCTTTCCGTACCTAGACGACTGGCTCCTGACCGCCCCCACCAGGCATCTACTCTGTTCAGCCAGGAATTACTTCCTTCACTTGGCCTCTCATCTGGGAATCTCAATCAATCTCAAGAAATCCTTCCTTCAACCAACTCAAACTTTGGATTTCATAGGGGCCAGGCTAGACACAAACCTGTTGAGGGCCTTCCTAACTCCGGACAGGCTTCGAACTTTGACACTCCACGTGCTGGCCCTCCTACAATCCCCGGCTCCACCAGCGGAATTGGTCCTGAGGGCGCTAGGTTCCATGGCTGTGGCCATCAATCTGTCACCTCTAGCTTGTGTAAACATGAGGGTCCTACAATGGACCTTGCAGGTTCAGTGGTCCATTCTGCAACATCCGCTAAGTGCATCTATCTCCCTCAGCAAGGTTTGCAAGAAATCCCTACTCTGGTGGATCCAGTCCTCGTATCTCTGGGAAGGGCATCCCTTCTCTAATGCCCCACCCTAAGCCACTGTGACCACGGATGTTTCTCGCCTCGGGTGGGGGGGGGGCACTGCATGGGCAGAACCGTCGAAGGCACGTGGACCCACTCGGAGACCTTGTTGCACATCAATGTGCTAGAGATGAGGGCGGTGTTTGCAAGCACTCCAGGCCCTTCTTCCCTTAGGGACAATTGCGATTCAATCAGACAACATGTCATTAGTCTGGTATATCAACAAACAGGGGGAAACCAGATCCTATCCGCTATGTCGAGAGGCCATGAGAGTTTGGGAATGGGCAATCGCCACCAACCGCTTTCTCATAGCAACGCACATTCCGGGTCGGTCGAACATTTTGGCAAACAGGCTGAGTCGAACCATCCTCTCACCTTACGAGTGGTCTCTGAACCCGAGAGTAGCGAAGCAAATCTTCCTCAAGTGGGGTCAACCTTGCTGCGATCTATTCGCGTCACCTTCGAATGCAAAGTGCAGCGAGTACTTTGCTCTACTTCCCCCACCAGGGGAATCCCCCAGAGACGCTCTAGTCCATGTTTGGCCATCCGGTCTACTTTATGCTTATCCACCTCTTCCTCTCATGATAAAATTCTTGCAGAAAGCTCGTCGGTTGGGGAGCAGAGTGATCCTCATAGCCCCATTCTGGCCTCGTCAGATGTGGTTACCTTGCCTGTGGTCTCATCTAGTCAATCCTCCATGGACTTTGGATCCCATTCCGGATCTGATATCTCACCCCCTGGGGTTGACAACCCCAAACCCGGACAATCTCAAGCTCACAGCTTGGTTGATCCAGTTCCAGTTATAGCTAGGACTCCCATTATCTCCTCTTCCGTTAAAGCTATTTTAGTAGCCGCTCATAAACCTTCTACTAGAAAGGTCTATAAGAGCAAATGGAAAAGTTTTTCGATCTGGGCGGAACATAGAAATTTCGATTCCTTTACAGCCCCGATACCAGCTGTATTGGATTTTTTGTCATACTTATTTGATCAAGGTGCCAGCTCCTCCACCATCAAAGTCCAATTAGCAGCAATTTCACACTTTCATGTGGGAAATGATGTTGGTTCTTTAGCTTCTTCCAAAATCTGCAAGACCTTCATAAAGGGTACCTTCCTGTTAAGGCCTCCTGTTAAGGATGCAGTCCCTCCGTGGGATTTAACTCTTGTTCTCCAGGCTCTTACTGGCCCTCTGTTTGAACCTGCAGCTTCGGTGGATCTAAAATATTTATCTTGGAAAACGGCCTTTCTCATTGCTATCACTTCGGCTAGAAGGGTTTCGGAGCTTCAAGCCCTTTGCGCCAAACCTCCATATCTGGTCTTTCATAAAGACAGAGTTTCCCTCAGGACCAATCCCTCCTTCTTGCCTAAAGTCGCCGCTGAGTCCAACATTAATCAATCTATCAATTTACCATTTTTTTTCCCACATTATCACAACAAAGATGAATACAAATTACATTCTTTGGATGTGCACAGACAACTGAGGTTCTATTTACACAGGACTGCTGAACATAGGAAATCTGAGCAACTCCTTGTATCCTTTGCTAAACCCTTTTTGGGTAAACCTGTGTCAAAAGCTACATTGTCCAGATGGATTTCACAATGTATACTTCTTGCATATAAGAGTTCTGGCTGATCAGAATCTGTCGGAGTTCACGCACATTCCACTCGATCGGTTTCCACTTCTGCTGCCTTTTGGTCGAGAGTGTCCTTGGATGACATTTGTTCAGCGGCCACTTGGGCTTCATCCCATACTTTTATTACCCATTACAAGCTGGATATAATTTCCAGAGGGAGGGCGTCCTTTGGCTCTGCAGTGCTCCGGAATATTCTTCCATGAGGACCTCCCAAGTTTTTTGGTAGCTGGGGACTCTGTCCCACAGGTTGATGAACAAATGAAGTTGAAGTTAACTACTTCAGATAAAGAAGTTATGTACTCACCATAACGTTCCATCTGAATAGGTAACTTCATTTGTCAGCAACCAACCCCCCCCCTCCGTCCCCCTAACCTGTAGCTCGTCCTTTTTAGAATCTTTGTGCTTCCTGTGCCAGATGACATCAGGTTAGGATGTTTAGTTGATCCTTTGGTTGTAGTATTCTATAATGCTAAGCAAACTCGGTCTGAGGACAGAGAGGGATGGCAGGGGGTTATGGGTAAGGGGGAGGAGCTTGAAGCTCGGATCTTAGCTGAATAAAGTTGCCGGCTCAGATCCGATTCGGATCCGATACCCACAGATTGCTGACAAATGAATTACCTACTCAGATGGAACGTTATGGTGATTACATAACTTCTTTATTGCCTTGATAGTGGTATGTAAAGAAATAACAGGATTGTGGTATCTTGTGGTGATACCTTATATGCATGGCCACCTGTTTGCATCTTGAGGACATGATCCCAAAACTCTGGACATCAAAACCCAAGAGACCTATTAGGTTGCCCCAGCCCACTCTGCCTAGGCCTATGGCCACCTCTGCCTGGGTTTGTGCAGAGGACCTGGTTAAGCTGTCTGTAGATTTCATGAAGTTCATGTGGCACAGCCAGCCACAGGCTCCTTTTCCAGGAGCTCCTTCAGGTAACAGAGAGGCCTTTCTCTAGGAGGATTCAGACTCTTCAAAATCCAAAGATGAGAAAGAACTGTCTTAAGTAGAACATCTTCCTTTTCAGTCATATACAGACTCTTATTCAGATGACACCCTTTCCTCAGCCCCCCCCCACACTGAGACCCTATTCTCTGGAGAAACTTCGCACAAAATGAAGAAGGCATTCAAATGACAGACCAGAGAGTATTCTGAGGCCTATACTCATTATAGAGTGCTTCTGAGCCTGCCATTCCATCTGTGCACATGGTTCTGAATGATGTCTTTGAGAACATCTTTATGCACCCGGACTTCCTTCTTCCTGGTCTTAAGAAGCCAGATTACTTCTAGAGAGTGCTTGAGACTCTCAAGCACCTTTACAAAAACCCACAGTCAGGTCCCTCAGTGGTGTCTCCAAAATCTGCCAAGGCAGTCCCCAATGCTGCAGCCAGAATCCTTTAGCATTTGACAGAGAAAGCAGAATGCTAGATAGAGTTGGTTAAGAGACTTGTACACCAATTACCCTAGCTATGAGGACTCTTAACTGCTATTTCCATATGTTAAAGTACATTAAATCTTTACGGGAAGAGATCATTACTAAGGTAGAGGGGATCTCTGACAGGATTGTGCAGAGAGAGATACAGAAGTCCTCTAGATTAGCCTTCTAGGTGTCCAAACACTCACTGAAATTAGGCCATGATGCATTAGATACATCATATAGGGCAACTGCTAAGGGGTCTGATACACAGAGACATACCTGGCTAAGATGCAACCCGTCTGACCAGGTGAAGGCAGAACTCCTTGATGCCCTATTGAATAAGGAGTTCTTCTGCTGTAAGTCCAGCTGAGAAAGTTTTTGAGAAACAAGATAAGAAAGGGAAACAAATTAAACCATTTTAAAAAAGGTATTTGTCTCCTGCACCTAGATGCAGCAGGAATTATCCCTGCAATTCTTGTCCACTGCTTCCAAGGCGAGAAAAAAGGAGTTCTCCCTGAAGGAAGAGACCAAGACAGAATAAGAAGTGGCAAAGCTGGTCAATGTACTTGACCTGTGGGATCATAGGAAATTACTAGGCTAATGGCTCTAGGGCCCTTACAAGCCTAGTCAAGTTCTACCCTTATTTCCATGAATCAGCACCTAATGCCCGTGTCCAAGAGGGAAACAGGTGGAACCCCCGGGGTTAATTTACGGTTGCCCATCCAATCATCCAAATTGCATTTGAAGAGGGCCAATGAGGTGCTCTGCTTGACATGAAGTGGGAGTCTGTTCCAAAGGTGTGATAAACTCGGGGAGACCCATCTGTCCCACCAGCAGGTTCTATTAATGTCACATACCAGGTAAAGGTATTTAGAGTGAGTAACCCATGTACCGTTTGACTTGCGGATATGCAGCATTTCCAATAAAGCAAGATCAGAGATTACCTTATATGCAAAGCAGAGATCACCTCTGTGTAGCCTGTATAAAACAGAATAAAGTGACAGTGACAGTCAATTTTCTTTATGAGGAACCTTTGTAGTTTCTCCAATTGCTGCAGGTGGTTGGAATGGTACATACCAAAAGTGGCATTGTACTCAATTGGCCTGATAAGGGAAGAGTACAGGGAGGTTATAACTTCTTTTTTTCTGGAGGCGACGCACTTATGAGACCAGCAGCATAGAATGCCCTTCTTACCACTGTGGAGACCTGGTGATAAAAGGTCAGATGTCTCAACCTGTGTGCTCAGGTGTCTCACGACTGAGTGTGTAGTTAGGGTGTTGCTATTGATGTGGTGGTTAGCAGGAACATCGCTCTTACTGAAAGGGATGATACATTTTTTTGGATTGAGTTCAAGGCTGTGACTTTGGTGCCAATCATTTGTTTTTGTAAGACCCTCTTGTAGGATGTTAACATCATTTGGAGATTCTGTGACCGCTGCCAGTTTTTAGTCATCAGCAAACTTTGTCAGCCACAGACCTTTAGTTTTTGCTTGTACTTTGGAGAAATAGATTCCAAAAAGTAGAGGTCCCAGCATTGATCCCTGTAAAACACACTGGTTACTGGTCTGCTGTTGGAGGTGGATTCCCCTATTTTGACTGTTGTCAGTGAGCCAGTTAGCGACCCATCTAACAATATAAAAGTTGATACCTAGCTGGGTGAGTTTTTCAATGATGCCTGAGTGGGGAATAGTGTCAAAAGCCTTGGATAAGTCTCTGTAGGTTGTATGCACAGATTTCCCTTCATCTAGGGCCTTGGTGACTGTCTCAAAGAAGTCCACCAAGTTTAACAGGCATGATCTCCCTTTGACAAATCCAAACTACTTAGGGTCAAGTGTTTGGAAATTGCCTACATCTTTGTTGATAAGGTCTGTGTTGATTCGCTCCATAGCCTTGCAGATAAGGCTAGTCAGGCTAATAGGCCTGTAGTTCCTGGTGTCAGTGGAAGCACCACCTTTGTGCAAGGGAATAACGGTGGCCATTTTCCATTCAGCTGGGATGAAGCTGGTGCTTAGACTATGATTGAAAAGAGTACCCAATGGCGTTGCTAATTCTTGTTGGAGCCCACGTAGGACTCTGCCTAGGATGTTATCAGGTTTCATAGTTGCTGTGTTTCTGGCCTTACAGAGTGCGTTTACAACCTGCTCTTTAGAGATACAAAGTAGAGGTGCCATGGGGTACTTGTGGCAGCGACAGGGGAGTGAAGTTTTTATAGAACCTGTCGGCCAACAGGATAGCTATGTCCACAGGCTCAGTATATGTGGTATCATTTGTGCTGAACTGGCAATTAATGATACCACAGGCTCAGCACAAATCTGAGCATCTCCTTTCAGGTTACAGATGTAACTAAATGCCTTATGGTTGTCCTTAGTTGAGGAAGCTAATTTGGATTCGTAATTTGCTTTGGAGGATTTCAGAAGAAGTCTTATTTGCTTGTTTTAGCTGAGGAGGGAGTCTTTCCAGTTTAGGGCTTGCTCCGTCTTGCTCTTAGACAGCAGTTTCTCCTTTTTGTTAAGTCTATTAACTCAGTGCAATTTCCAATGGGCGGAGCCTAAGCCTTTTGACAGAATCAAATTGTCCTCACATTTCAAGCAAATGTTCATATTTCTGGAACCATAGAGGTTATGAAATAAGTGTAAATGGCAACCTCTTCAGCACAACTATTTTTATAGTGGTGGTAGTCTTTAGGTTCTAGGTCTTAAACCAAAGTTTATAAGACACGGTAACTATTACACTTGTAAGATTTTGTAAACTACTTGCAATATCTCAGCAACCACTCAAGTTACGTACATACCGTCAGCAGCATTTTATTCATCTACCCGAGAGCTTTCATATGAGGCTAAGGAGTTCTGTCTGTTACTTGGTTGTTAAGATATTTAGAAAAAGCTGTTGTCTTCTTTTGATCTTCAGCCTGCGGGTATAGGCACCGACATCATTTCCAAGCCGGCTATATCCGAGCTATGGTGCCAAAACTGCGCTCCTTCCCTACCCATAATGCCCTTCTCATCCTCACTACCTCAGATCTTGTTTGCTGCCATTCCATCTTCAAGCGGGTCACCTTAGCTCCATCTGTGTTGCGAGTTTTTGGCTATTTGTGAGAATCTTTGTACTCTGGTACCATCTCAAAAACTTTCCTGTTAGTTTTTGAACTTTTTCCTACCCGTCACATTCTTCATAGATGGCAGTTTTCATTGCTTTAAGTCTCTTTTGGTCAGGTTCCCTTTTTTGTCTTTCTGTCATGGCTGATAAATCAGACAAGTCAAAGAAAGGTTTTGTTTTTAAAAAATGCACTGGATGTGGGCATAAACTCCCACCCTCAGATAGTCACACATTGTATGTAGTATATTTAGGTGTCCCTCACTTAGACTCTGGATGCTCTGTTTGAACGGGGTTTTCTTCCTGTACCCTCCCGGACAAATGCATCAAGCTGCTTCTTAAGGGTTTGTTACCCAGTTCTTCTGGGACAGGCGCAGAGACTCAACCTTCTGTTAAGTCATCTGAGACTAAAAGCAAGGATGTCGATAAGAAAGCTGAGAGAGAGAAAGCTAAAAGCGACCACAGGTCCCCGGAGAAGTGGAGATTTGCATAATCTTCCCCTGCTGCTGGTGAAACTTCTCCCAAGATTAGACCTAGGTTATCTTTCTCTCAGCCTAGGTTTTCTCCCGAGCCCCCGGATTCTGCCTCGCCCAGACACAACTCCCAGCCTACGTCTGTGGCTTCCTCTGCCGGGTCATCCCATAGCTTATCCGAAAGAGAAGTGGACCACCTGATGAGACAGTTCCTGTGGGCTCAGATCCAGCTGTGGGTTCTTCCCGTCCCCTCCCCACCAGGAGCAGGGGTCCTTCCCTTTCTGGGTGTCCTCCTTCCCCGAGCCTCAGGACCTTCTGATGTCAGAGTTGCCAGTGTGGAGGGGCCGATGTCAACGTTTTTAGTTTCTTCAGCACTGACCATGGCCTTGAGTTTCTAGGTCCCTTTGTCTTTGGTGCTGGCTCTCGGAGTCTTAGTCCACTTGGCGCTGGTTCCAAGGGTTTGGTGTCTGCATCAAGGTTTTCTGTGTCTTCCCTTCCCCTCGGACCTTTGGCGCTGAGCAGCTAGGCACCGACTCCCATGTTGGCGCAGATGGGGTGTGGGGTTTCAACTTTGCCGGCATCCATTGCCTCAGTGCAGGTGCTTGTGGCACTGATCTCCTGTTTTTCGCCATTCATCGTGGTGGAGAGGGTCCTCTCAACTTTGGTGTTGAGATCCTTGATGCCTCCCCCTACGGATCCTCTTCAGCTCCAGCTGGCCTTTGGACCGGACGTTTCCAGTCCTCCACTTCGACGGCCTGCCCCAACCCTCCAGACTTGTCTCCCTTTGGATCCCCAGGCTTCTGGTTCCTCCCTGGGATCTCCCCCAAGGAAGTCCACCGGAAGCACCTGTGCAAGAGGAGGCACCCTGACTCCACCCATGAGCCTGTCACGGAGGAAAGTGAGGGGTCCCCCCGATGATGTCTCCTTTGGAGACATCATGGAAATTTTGCATCAGAAGGGTGGATGGTTGGCCCCAAAGCCCAATCTGGATGAGTCAGTGTTCCTGGAGGCGTTCGGCACAGGCCCATCTACTTCCTGGTTAACCCCCCCCTGAAGAGACCCCCTTAGTAGAGCTTATCACCCGCAGGGCGTGGAAGGAACACGTGGTGGAACCAGACCCAGAACACCCTGACATGGTCCTTAGCCCCCCCACTAGACAGGCCTTTTTGGCAGAAGAGCATCCCTATTGATGCCTTGGTGGTTGCAGCTGCCATAAAAAAGGAGCTGGAGTGGAAGAGCTCCTCTGTCCATCTGCCTGACAGGGTGTCCAGAGTGATGGACTAGGGAAGCGTGTTTATACGTCAGTGACCTTCTCTCTGAGGGCCCTGAATTACATGGTGCATGTCACTAGATGGCGGAGATCACTCCTCAAGGAATTTCTGCATTTATCCCGGAGTTCATGTTGGCAGAGGAGATGATCTCCAGAATGGCCACTCTTAAAGCCATTTCTAACACCTCAATGAGGCTCCTCTCATGTGCAACGGAAGGTGCATCTAGAGCAGCTGGTTCAGGCATCACTACTAGGTGTCACTCCTGGGTCCGGCTTTGCGACTTCTCTGAGCCCTTCAAGGCGTTCTTCACAAACACCCCCTTCGATGCATCTTCCCTGTTCAGTCCATCTGTAGGATACTTTAGCCCAATGCGAGAAGGATGGTAAGACCCTGTCTGCCATCTGAATCCACTTTTCTGCTCCTCAGCTTTCCTACTCAAGGTATCAAAGAGGCAGTAAGAAGTTGTGGTTCCAGAAGTCCAGGGCCTAAAATTAAGATGCAACTGCACAATCTTCCCCTACAGGCAGATCGGTGAATGATTCTTTCAGACGCCGCCCTGGTGCAGGAGGGCTTCAAGGGAGCAAGAGGGTTGGGAGGGTGGCCTAGTGGTTAAGGTGTTTGCCTTACAAACACAAGGTGCAGGGTTTGAGTCTCACAAGGGATAATTGGCTAGGCTTAAAAATGGCTCGCAAGGGCAGTTAGCTTAGTATGAACCTATGAACAAGGGTCTCGGGGCTCTCAACCAGGTAGGCCCTTCTAGTGCTTCTAAAGTGTTGCCTGGCTGTCGTACCCAGCAGGCAGTCAGGGGTTGCTTTTCTCTGCACCCATCAGTCTGGGAAGCCATCATGTCAGATCAGTGGGTGCTGACAATGATTTCCAGGGGCTATCTGATACCCTGTCTTCACCCACCAAAGTCCCAAAAGATTATCCTGGATGTCCCACATGCTCACAGGGAGGCAGTCGAACTCGAACTTTCCAAGCTGCTCAACAAGCGAGTCATTCAGCCCATCCCCCCCAGAGCAATCCAGATCAGGTGTCTACTCAAGGTTTTTTTTTATGTCCAAAAAGACAGGGAGACACAGTCCAATCTTGGATCTGACCCACTTGAACAAGTTTGTCACCAAAACAAAGTTTCAGATGGTTACTATTCAGTCTATCCTTCCCTACCTTCAGAAGGACTACTGGATGTGCTGTTTGGACCTCCGGGACATGTATTACCACATAAAGATGGACAAGCACCAGAGGAGGTTCCTATGCTTCCGGTCAGGAGCCAGGCTTTATCAGTTCACAGTAGTCCGCTTTGGCCTCACCACAGCACCCAAGATGTTCACCAAGGTGGTAGCAGTAATCGCAGTGCATCTCAGGATGCAGGGGATACAGGTCTTCCTTTACCTGGATGACTGGCTTCTAACTGCACCCACCAAACATCAGCTTCAGGCCAGAGACCAGTTTCTTCAGTCTGCTTTTACCTTGGGCATCATGATAAACTTTCCCACATCAAAATTGAAGCCTCTCCATTCCCTGGAATTCATCAGAATGCTGTTGAACACTTCTATATACAAGGCCTTTCTCACCAGTGACAGGATTCAGTCTCTTCAGTTCCATGTGTGTGTCATTCTAGAAACGTCTCTGCCATCAGCAGCCCAAATCCTCCAAGCTCTGGGATCTATGGCAGCAACCATTGTTATTTTACATTTGGTAAGACTACACATGCACATTGTCCAATGGACCCTAGCAGTACAGTGGTTGCTTCAGGACAAGCCCCTGTCTCATCCCATTCACTGTCCAAAACCTGCAAGTCCTCTCTACTGTGGTGGTTAAACTCTCAGAAGTTAGCAGAAGGTTACCCCTACATGGCTCCCACTCTTGTAGCCACAGTCAGCACGGATGCCTCCTGGCTCGAGGGGGGGGGGGCATTGGCTGGGATGGACTGTTCAAGAGAAGATGGTCAGTATTGGAGACCAACTTACACATCAGCATTCTGGAGATGAGGGCAGTGCTTCTGCCGTTGCAGGCACTGCATTCATTTCTCCCCCGAGGAACAATTGCAATACAGACGGACAACATGGCAGTGGTCTGGTATATCAGTAAACAGGGAAGAACTAAATATTATCCCCTCTGTTGAGAGGCCATGAGATTGTGGGAATGGTTAGTATGTTATGAAGTCCTATCTCGCCGTAATTCTTGCCGGATCGGTTCGGAGCTGAACCTCGGCTCCGACTTGGCCTATACTAAAGCTCGAGAGCTTTTACTGGCTCGAGGCTATCCCTTATCTTATGGTGCACCACGGCAATTCCCCAGATCTCATTTGCCACAAAAGCTTCGATGTTGTCTTCTTACTGGCTCGTTGGATAAGTGAAATATTTTGATATTTTTTGACTATATTTCTTCTTTTTCTCATTAATAGTTATGATTGTCGTGAGTGTTTGCTTCCCCTGTCCCTTTCTTTAAGGATTATACGGCCCGTTTTAGTTAGAGGGCCATAGTTGCCCATTTAAATTGGAGGCCCTTTCCTGTCTGTGTGCTAGTTTTTTCTCCTCTTTCTGATAAATAAAAAAAATAATATATATTTTTTTATAGTTGTACTATTATTATTATATTTGTTTCTTTCCTTCTCAAAGCAAAATGTCAAAGGATAAAGACAGAGAGCACCAAGGACACCACCCTTCTGGCTTTAAAAAATGTGATAAATGTTCTCAGAAAATGTTGTTGACTGACAGTCACACCATTTGTGTGTACTGTCTTGGAGAGGCTCATTTGCAAGAACCCTGTGCCTTCTGTCATGCGTTCATCACCATGGTTCTTAATGAACGCAAAAGAAAACTTAATCGATAGGGGTCTTATGACAAGTTCCTTCCAATAACAGCTGGAACAAGGTCAGACGGTTTCTAATAGTCATAAAAGGAAATCTCCATCGGCTCCTGTTTTGGAACCGACAAAGAAATCAAAAGTGACTGAGCCAAAGAGTTCTGGCTCTGAATCTGATTCTTCGGTCTCGGTGCCATCTGTTTCATCGGCTCTGAGACAGTCATCTCTATCGAGACATTCACCGATCTTGGAACCGGTTTGAAAAACTTTAAGATGTCCTATTTTGTAAAGAAGGAGATCTCCATCTATCTCCACCCATTCCATTCCTCCAGGACACAGTCTGATGAGGATGTAGAGCAGGTGGTGAAGAGGCTGCTCTGTGACCCAGTGCTGGCAAAAATCTTGGCTCCTCCGGATGCAAAGGCTTTGGATCTGTCCCATCCTCAGTCTGCTGTTCCTTCTCAGACTGCCTCACTCTCGGAGTCTGATGTTTCAGGTCATTTAGTGCTGGAACCCTCTTCACGCTTCCTCAGAACTGTCAACTCTAATTTCATCGGCTCAGTCTGGAGCCGACACACTCGGGTCGACTCTGGAAGGGATAGTCACCCTGAGTTTTCTTCGATCAGACTCTCCCTCTCAGTGCTTTGGCTCACGTGAGCTCGGCTCCAACATCTGCTTCAGAGCCTGGTCGTCTGGTTCGGAGTCGACCATCCGTTTCCTCGGAGTGGAGGTCTTCTTTGGAGTGGGGTGGTAAGGCTTTTGAGGCGATAGAGCTTTGTCAACTACTAGAGCCCATTGGACCCGACGTCCCTCCAGCAGCAGGTTGCAGCCTCTTCTCCCCCGCCTGCCCGTAAGCATAAAAAAGCAGAGCCCCAAGGAGCCCCCATAGGTGGTGTACCCTCTTCCGAAACCTCTCCAGATTACCCCACTGGAGAGGTCCCTAGGAAGAGAGTCTGCAAGAGGAAGCATATTGACTCACCTGAGTCTGTCACTTCTGACACTGTTTTGGATGAGTCAGAAGGGTCCCCAAGATCCCCCTCTGAGGATGTCTCTTTTGGGGGACATCCTAGAAATCCTTAGAGGGGTGATTGGAAGACCTCTAACCTTAATTAGGATGAATCAGTGTATCTTGAGGTTTTTGGTTCTCGGCATTCACCCTCCTGGGTGACACTGTCATATGACCAACTGTTAGGGGTTATATCTAGGAAAGCTTGGACCTCTCCGGACACAGTGGAGCCTCTCCAGTGGAGGCCTAATAAATGTATTACTGCTGCAGAAGACAAAAGCTTTCTAACCAAGGGAGTACTTGTGGATGCTATGGTGGTAGCAGCAGTCACAAAGAAGGAGTTATCTGAGACATTCTCCTAATAAAGAGTCTAGGAAGATGGATAGGTATGGAAAGTGTACCTTTTTTTCAGCTGCCTTTACCTTACGATCGCTGAATTACCTGTCCCATTTTACCAGGCTTCAAAGGGATCTCCTAAAGGAGTTGGGAGATACCCTTCAAGGTTCAATAGCTTCGGGATCCATTGACAAGGTATTTTTGTAGCTCTCCACCCTTACCTCTATTGTTAACTCCTCCATGAGGCTGATTTCTTGCGCAGCTGATGGAGCGAGCAGGGTGGCTGCAGCAGGGATCTCTCTTAGGAGACATTCCTGGATGCGTCTATGCAATTTTACGGAATCCTTCAAGTCTTCCTTTACCAATATCCCCTTTGATGGTTCATCCGTTTTTGGACCTCAGGTAAAAGAGACTTTGACCAGGTGCGAGCAGGAAGGGCAAACCTTATCTGCTGTCTGAGTCCATTTCTCCCTTCCTTCCAGACCCTATTCCAAGGGTCAAACAGGAGGGAAAATGTGGTTCCGTAAATCTCAAAAAGGTTTCCCGCAAGCACAGGGTCAACCCTCCCCTAGAAGCAGAGGGGGAGGTTATAATGGAAGGTGCTGTGCTTGCAGCAGAGGGGGTCGGCAACACCAGGATAATAGAGACGCTTTCTCTGATTGACCTTTTCATCGCCCCTGAGTGGTTGCCCGACTGTCTGTCTCTGGAGGCAGTCGGGAGTCGTCTCTCACTGTACTCAAGTGCCTGGCTACAAATTTCTCAAGATCGATGGTTATAAAATATAATTTCCAGAGGTTACCTCATTCCCTTTGTTTCTGATCCCCCTACAAATCGGTCTTTACCAGATGTACCACCCAATCAAATAGACAATGCAACATTAGAGGTTATCTCATTGCTTCAAAAAGAGTCGTCCAAGAAGTCCCCACAGAGCAAATAGGATCCGGAACTTACGATTCTTTTTAGTTCCAAAAAAGACCGGAGACTGGAGATCAGTCCTAGATCTCAGCAAGCTAAACAAGTCTAAAAAAATCGAAGTTTCATATGATCACTCTGCAGTCAGTTTTTCCGTTTATTGGAAAAGACAATTGGATGTGCTCCATAGATCTTCAGGACGCGTACTACCATATCAAAATGGACAGGCGCTCCAGAAGACATCTACGCTTTTGGCTGGGAGTCAGTTATTTTCAGTTTCGAATACTGCCCTTTTGCCTCACTACAGCCCCCAGAGTGTTCACCAAATGTGTGGCGGTGGTCGCGGCTCACCTGAGACATCAGGGATTCCGAGTGTTTCCATACTTAGATGACTGGCTCCTCACTGCTACCACCAAGCACCAATTAATCTGTGCCAGGGACGAGACTCTATCCTTGTGCGCCAGATTAGGAATTACAGTAAATCTAAAAAAATCTGCCTTATCTCCATTGCAGCGAATTGTCTTCTTAGGTTCAGAAATAGGCTCAACCACTATGACAGCAAAACTGACACCAGAAAGGATAGAATCATTGTACAACCAAGTCAGATTCTTGCTGACCAAAGACAAAGTACAGGCCAGGATAGATGTTCTTCATGTTTCACTGTTGCAGTCATTACATTTGGGTTATCTGCTTGCAGGTAGCTCTCAGCCAGCCTGAATATCAAAGTCTTGGATCCCTGCATCGGATGCTCTCTCTTCTTCCATGACGTGAGGTCGTCAGGGGTATAAAGCATGCAGCCAACGCCATTACATCAGTCTTTCTTGCCGCGCGGTGCCTGAAACAGAAGCAGTTCGCAAGTGCCTGTCGGCCGACTCCTGTAATTTTCGTTTTCGAGTTTCAGAACCGAAGTCTTCAAAAAAAGCTAAGTACCCTGTTGGGGATCCTTTTTCTTGCTCTAAACCAGTGTCAGTAAAAGTTAATTGTATTACCTGTGGAAAGCGAATACCTCGTAAAGATTTTCATTCGTACTGCATTCCTTGCTTAGGCCCAGACTACGACGTCCCTCGCTATCGGTTTTGTGCCTTATTCAATCCTCGAACTATTCGTCGTCTGTTCATTTTTGCATCAAACTTTTTCGGTACTCTGTTTAATTATCCAAAAATGGCTTCGGTAAGCCATCCGACTACCGACATTCCGAAAAAAATGTAAAGATAAAGACAGAGACAGACCGCATAGGTCCAAAGCTGCCGATGACGCTTCCATTAAGCTAATCGCCAGTTCGCTGGTACTCAGGCGTTTTCGCAGCCCCTGATACTCGCTACTTCAGATTCGCAGGCCTCTACTGAGACCCATTCGGAGTCCGGTATGCTGAGAGATGCTTCTTTGACCATGGAACCTGCGGATGTCTCTACCTTAGATGGGTCCGGAACTGCTGTGCAGGCACCAGCTTCTGAGGGTGTATTCAGGCCTACTGACTTACATTTCAAACTGACGCCATCTTCTTCTTCTTCAAGGCCTAAAACTCTCCACGCCTAGAAAACCGACGTCCAAACCATATGGTCAGGCCCATATGTCTAAAAAACAAATGATAAGAACGGCTGAAGACCTTATTACTTTAATTAGGGGAAGCCAGCCTTCACTCTCTAAGAGACCTAGAACTGATTTTCCTTCTGATTCTTCTGATCAGGACTCTGAAATTTCTGTTTCTTCTGATTACCAGGATTTGCCCTTAGCTACCTATGAGGATTCTGATGCAGAGGACTCCATTCCCTGTGCTTTCCCTCCAGAAGGTTATTCTTTGGGTGAAACCTTGCACACTCTTAGGGGGCATTTCCACTGGGAAAGCCAGGATTCTCTTGACTCCAAAAAGAGGCCTAGGGAATTCTTACTCCTCCCTCAATACAGGTCTTTAGCTATCCCTCCTGTCCTGGACATTGTAGATGATGCCTTCTTGGAATCTAGCCTGGCCCCAGACACTTTACCTACGGCTCCCAGGAAACCTGACTGGTATTACAGAGTACCTGACTGTCACAAGTTCCACTTCAAGAATCCTACTGCGGACCCAGAGACCATTTCCCACGGACTTAAAGACATTAAGGCTACTACTGCCCAAAACCCTACCCCCTCTGTTAGAGATTCTAGGGCCTTGGACAGATGGGGTAAGAAGGTATACACTTCTGCTACTTTGGCCATTAAGGCCTTAAACTGCCAGTTTCATATGTTAAAGTATCAGCAGCATATTACGGGACTAAAACAGAAAATGATGTTGATTCCTGAATGTGCTGAAAATAAAGAATTACAGGATTTAATGCATTCTGCTGAACAAGTTGGTAAACATACTTTGCAATGTGGTTTTGACTCTTTAGAAGCATCTTGCAGGGCTGCTGTCACTAGGTCTGTTCTTGGAAGGCATGCTTGGCTTAAGGACCAAAATTTTCCAGATCATGTTAAAGCTAAATTACTGGATGCTCTCTTAAACCAAGACCGCCTGTTTGGCAACAAAGCAGAAAAAATGCTTAAAAAGATGGAGGAAAAAGCTAAATCTATGCAAACTGTTAAAGATTTCCTGCAAGTACAGCCTCCCAGATTTAGTAGGCATTGGCCTTCTAAGAATTGGTCCTTTCCTGTCTCTTCCAGGCCGCCTCAGTCCAAACCCAGGAACAGTAGACCAACTAGGCTACAGTGTCAAGGTACTCGCAGGCCTAAGCAGTGGGGGGCTCCCACTTCCAAATCTGGAAAGTAGTAAGACACCCCCTATGGAAAACTGTCACAATGATTTAACCTTAAACCTTCCAAGCCCTGCTCAACTGCCTGCTCCCTTAGGGGGAAAGATTGCCCTGCATGCAAAAAATTGGGAACTCATTACCCAGGACAAATGGGTTTTAAATATAGTTTCCCAAGGATACAGATGCCACTTCCACACCTTACCAACACCAAACGGTTGGCCAGACCTACCCCCAAATCAGTGGGCAGAGGCTCAACAGCAGGATGTTCTTCGTGTTTCACTGTAGCAGTCATTACGTTTAGGGTAATCTGCTGGCAGGTTGCCCTCAGAAGTATTGCGTTCTGCGTCGGTTGCTGTCTCCTCTTCCATGACGTCAGGTCGTCAGGGTTATAAAATATGCAGCCGTCGCCATTTTATTCAGTCTTTCTTGCCGCGCGATGCCTGAAGCAGAAAAAAGTTCGCAAGTGCCAGTCAGCCGACTCCTGAAATTTTCGCATTCAAGTTTCAGAACTGAAGTCTTCAATTAAAGCTAAGTACCCCGTTGGGGAAACTTTTTCTTGCTCCTTACCGATGTCAGTAAAAGTTATTAATTGCATTACTTGTGGGAAGGAAATACCTCATAAGGATTTTCATTTGCACTGTATTCCTTGCCTGGGCCCAGATGATAACTTGCCTTGCTGTCGGTTTTGTGCTAGATTTAACCAACGCACTATTAGGCGTCAGTATATTTTTGCTTCAAAATATTTTGGATCCAGATTTAATTACCCTGAGATGTCGTCAGATAGCAGTCCGACTACTGGAGTTCACAAAAAACGCAAAGAAAATGACAGAGACAGACCGTCGAGGTCCAAAACCGACAAAGTTTCTAAGTCAGTCGCCGGTACTCAGTGAGATGCTTTCGCAGCCCCTGATACCCGCCACTTTTGAGCCGCAGGCCTCTGGCGAGACCCATGCGGAGTCCGGTATGCCGCGGGATTCTCAAGAGTATTGTACCCGTGGATATCTCTCCCTCGGATGGGTCAGGAGCTGCTGAGCAGGCACCGGCTTCTGAGGGTGTTTTCAGGCCTCAACATTTCTATATAAAACCAACGCCAGCTTCAAAAACAACCTCTAAGTCTAAAAAAACCAACGCATGAGCCACATGCTCAGGCCCCTATGCCTAAAAAAACAGATGATCAAAATGGCTGAGGACTTAATTACCTTGATCTGGGGTTCCCAACACCCCTCCCCCCGCTAAGAGGCCTAGGCAAGACACTAATTATGAATCTTCAGATCAGGTTTCTATTTCTTCTGATTCCTCTTCTGATCAGGAATTTTCTATACCACCCTATGAGTATTCAGATGAAGAATCCATTACATCTACATCTCCTCCTGAAGATTATTCTTTTGGAGAAACCTTGCATACTTTAAGGGAACATTTTCATTGGGAGAGTCAGGAATTCTCTGAATCAAAAAAGAGGCTTAGGGATTTCCTTCTTTCTCAGCATAGGCCTTTGGCTATACCTCCTGCATTAGACATTGTTGATGATGTGTTTTCGGAATCAAGCATGGCTCCTGATTCCCTACCTCTGGCTCCTAGTAAGCCAGACAGATATTACAGGGTTCCTGACTCCCACAAATTTTTTTTCAAAAATCCTGCTGCTGATTTTGAAACTGTCTCACAGGGTCCCAAAGAAGTAAAGGCCTCTACAGCTAAAAATCCTATCCCCTCTGATAGAGATTCCAGGGTGCTGGATAGATGGAGAAAGAAGGTTTAGATGTCTGCAACCTTGGCAATTAGGGCCTCAGTTTCATATGCTTAAATATCAACGGCATGTTATGGGCTTATTGAAACAGAAAATGATGTTGATTTCTGATTGTGTGGAAAATAAAGAATTACAGGAATTATTGCCTGCAGCAGAACAGGTTGGAAAGCATACTTTGCAATGTGGTTTTGATTCCTTGGAGGCCTCTTGCAGGGCCGCAGTTACTGGATCTGTGATTAGAAGGCATGCCTGGCTAAAGGAGCAGAAACTGCCTGATCATGTTAAGGCTAAATTGCTGGATGCACCTTTACAGCATGATACTCTGGTAATAAGGCAGAAGATGTTTTAAAGAAAACTGAAGACAAAGCTAAATCTATGCAAACTGTAAAAGATTTCTTACAAGTGCAGCCACCCAGATTCAGTATGCACTGGCCTACTAAAAATCGGTCCTTTCCTGTGTCCAACAGAGCCTCACAAGGCAAATCCAGGCACTCAAAAGGTTCTAGATACCAATCACAGGGTTCTTACAGGTCAAAGCAATGGGGTGCCTCTACCTCCAAATCTGGAGGAGACCAAGCAGAACCCTACAGTAAGCAGTCTCAATGACTTCCCTCTACCATCACCAAGCACTTATCTTTTGGCAGCCCCCTTGGGGGGAATATTAGTACTTCATGTTCAAAATTGGCAGTTAATTACCCAGGACAAGTGGGTATTAAACATAGTATCCCAGGGGTACAGATTTCATTTCCATACTTTGCCAATTCCAAACGGTTGGCCAGATCTGCCACAAAATCAATGGGCAGAAGCTCAGAAACAAGTTACGTCCCTCATGGATATGGGGGCTATTCAACCCACTTGCAGACCAGGAAAAAGGACAAGGGTTTTATTCAAGACTGTTCCTGGTACCCAGAAAAGGCAATGCCTGGCGTCCAATACTGGGCTTATTGATTTTGAACACGTTCTTGGACATCCCAAAATTCAAAATGCTGACTTAACAGCTACTGCCCATGCTGGGCAAGAACGCTTGGTTACTGACTCTAGACTTAAGAGGCATACCTGCATATCCCAATAAGGGAATTGTGCAGAAGATACCTCCGCTTCAAGACAGGTTTTATGCATTACCAATTCTCTGCACTGCCCTTTGGCTTATCTGCTGTGCCCAGGGTCTTTACAAAGTGCCTGGCACCAGTAATTGCATTTTGCAGACAAAGAAGCATACAAATCCATCCTTACTTGAATGACTGTCTCATTCAAGCAGAAAACAAGGCCATTCTTCTTCAGCATATGGTGTTTGTAAAAAGGCTTCTAACATGCCTAGGGTACACAATAAACGAAAAGAAATTCCAGCTGGTACCCTCTAAAAAAATTACATTCCTTGGTGCAAGCTTGAATACAACTGCCCAGATGGCTTAACTTACGCCAGACAAACAAAGGCAACTGACTATATACTTCAAGCAGATGGCAACGAAAACCCAGTTATCTGCAAGACAAATTCTGCAGGCTTTGGGGTTCATGGCATCCTGCATTCTACTAATTCCATATGCAAGACTGCATATGAGGAAACTTCAATGGTACCTAAAAAGTTTAAGGAGTCAACATTGTCACAGTCTGGAAACAATGATTCCTCTCATTCCCTGCCTACAACAGGAGTTTCTTTGGTGGGCAGAGACATGTCAGCAGAACAAAGGACGGTCTTTCACTCTACCCCCTGCCAACCAAACCCTAACTACAGACGCATCAGACTATGCTTGGGAGGCCCACCTGGCGGGGAGATGCATTCAGGGCATATGGAGCCCAAAACAAATGCATTTGCATATCAACCAGAAAGAGATGATAGCTGTTCAGAATGCCCTGACAGCCTTCAAGGAATTACTTCATCCAGGACAATTACTGATAAAGACGGACAACACCACAGTTATGTGGTACATAAACAAGCAGGGGGTACACATTCCTACCCCCTTTGCAGACTAGCCATGTCATTGTGGGGACACAGCCTTGACTTACCCAAGTACATCTTCAAGCTCAATTCCTGCCAGGAAAACAAAATACCCTGGCAGATGATCTAAGCAGAACTCTTATGGACCCTCACGAGTGGAAACTGGATCCACAAGTCTTCAGCAGGATAACACAGATATGGGGGAGCCCAGATATAGATCTATTTGCATCTCCCCAAAATTGTCAGCTGGACAAATTCTGCACAAGGACTTATCACAGACAAGCATGGAAAGTGGATGCCATATCCTTCAGTTGGAAAAACCTATCAGTCTACGCCTTTCCTCCTCTGCCTCTTCTCCCCAAGGTCTTACTAAAGGTCAGACAGGAAAAAACAAAAATGATCCTAATTGCCCCGGACTGGCCTCGCCAGCACTGGTACCCAATTCTAAGGAATATGTCTCAACTCCCTCCTTGGTACTTAGCTCAAATATCTCATCTACTGTCTCAGCAGAAAAATCAAATTCTGCACACTCTGCTCCAACCTCTGAACCGGGCAGCATGGCTGATCATGTAATTATTCAAACAACACCTCTCAGTAAATCTGTGATGGATGTCATTTTGGAAGCCAGAAGACCTAGTACTAGAAAATCTTATGCTGATAAATGGAAGAGATTCTTTGCTTGGAACCAAGCACAAGGAACGGACATAGCAAAACCAAATATTCCTCAGATTTTACAATACTTGACTGAGATGCTTGACAAGGGCCTATCTTTTTCTTCAATAAAAATCCATCCCTCTGCCATCTCGGCTCATTACAGCACGGAGCCTCCCATCTTTTCCCATCCTCTGCTAAAACAGTGTCTTAGAGGGGCCAAAAGTTTAAGGCCTCACAGAAGATGAACAACTCCTGCATGGGACCTCAATTTTGTGCTGGAAAAACTCACCCTGCCTCCTTTTGAACCAGCAGCTACTGCGGATGTAAAGTTTTTATCTTGGAAAACAGCTTTCCTTTTGGCAATCACTTCAGCAAGAAGGGTTTCAGAACTACAGGCCCTCATGGCTGTGGAGTCTTTTATTACATTTTACCTGGACAGGGTGTCCCTCAGGGCCAATCCTTCTTTTATGTCTAAGGTGGTATCCACTGTGGCTCTTAACCAAACAATTCACCTGCCAACATTTTACCCAAATCCGCAGAACAAGGGGTCTATATTATATCATCGAACGCTTAAAAAAGCGAACGCTGATTGCTCAACCTAATTTAAGCGAAAGCTTACAATCTTGAACTGTCAGATCAGCGATTTTTTTTCCCAGGGAAAAAAATCGCTGATCCAAAACACATACACACAACACAAGCACACCAAACAAACAGAAATCCACACACACCTAAAATCTGATACCTAACCCTACACTAAACTATGCACACACCACTAACTACCCACTTACCTTAACCTAAACCCTAACCCTAATGTCAGTCACTATCGCACACTCACCTCACTCGCTCCCTAACCCTAACTCACTTAAATCCGCCCTAACCCTCATGTCCACTCAATTGCACACACACACCTAACCCGAACTCACCTAAATCACCCTAACACTCACATCCACACAATCACACACTTACCTGAATCTGACCGGTAACTTTCCACCGTAACACTGAAAATACCGAAGCAACAGAAAAAGAAAACCAAATTCTTTCTCTAGGAAAAAATTTGAGTTTCTGCTGCTTCGATATTTTGCAGTTTCGCGAAAATAAGTTCGATCAATCAGCGTTCGCTTTTTTAAGCGTTCGAGGATATAATATAGACCCCAGAACAAGGGGGAGCGGATTCTGCATTCATTGGACTTACACAGACAACTAAGATTCTACTTAAACAGGACCAAATCTCTAAGAAAGTCTGAGCAACTACTGGTGGCATTTCCTGCAGAATCAGAGGGGAAGGCTATATCAAAGCAGACTCTTTGTAAGTGGATAAGCCACTGCATTCGTTTCTGCTACTTGCGCCATGGTAAACCTGTGCCCAATGGGATCAGGTCACATTCCACCAGGGCTGCCTTTACCTCGGCAGCTTTTCTCAGAGGAGTTCCAACCAAAGACATTCTAGAAGCTGCTACTTGGAGCTCTGTTCATACCTTCACAAAACATTATCATTTGCCTCTCTTCTCCAAATCCAGGGCAGGCTTTGCCACTTTCTGCAGGGCCTTATAGCCGTTCCTAATGCTGTTTAGTTCCATCCTCCCATTCATAGCTTTGGGATTCTACCCAAATGTAATGACTGCAACAGTGAAACACTAAAAACTTAGTACAGTTGTGTACACTTACCATAAATGTAGATGTTCAAGTGTATTCACTGTTGCAGTCTGGGTTACCCACCCGCCATCCCCCTTTTCTATAACTTCTCTTTCCTTCACTATATTCTAAAGCCTTTGTGGTGTATTTGCTTTTAGGTGAAGGTGAAGTTTATGTTGCTAAAAGTGCATTTATGTATATTTCTGTTTATTTATAAATATATATATATATATATATATATATATATATATATATTTTTTTTTTTTGCTCCCCATTTGGGGGGCACCTGACATCTGTGGCAAGAAAAACTGAATAAAATGGCGTCGGCTGCATGTTTTATACCCCTGACGACCTGACATCATGGAAGAGGAGACAGCAACTGACGCAGGACCCAAGACTTTGTTATTCAGGCCGACTGAGGGCAACCTGCCAGCAGATTACCCAAATGTAATGACTGCAACAGTGAATACACTCCAACATCTACATTTATGGTAAGTGTACACAACTGTACTTTCTGACCTCATTGATTTCTCCACCATTTGAACCATCTTCTTCATCCGACTTGAAATTGTTGTATTGGAAGACATTGTTCTTAGTAGCTATAACATCTGCTAGGAGGGTTTCAGAATTGCAAGCTCTGACCATTCTACCCCCATATATTGTATTCCATAAGGACAGAATCTCCTTAAGAATTAATCCTTCTTTCCTCCCTAAGGTATGCTCAGAACATAATCTAAACAGTATTCTTCCCCAATTACAGTAATAAATCAGAATACAGACAAAAACAAAGGCTTGCCTGTTTCCAAAGTAACTCTGTCTAAATGGCTTTCAGACTGCATTTCATTTTCTTACAAAAGTGTTGGGAAACAATTGCCTGCTAAGGTAAGAGGCCATTCAACTAGAGCAGTATCAGCCTCATAAGCCTTCAAATCCAAACTTCCAATTGCTACCATTTGTGCAGCAGCTACATGGGCAAGACCTCATACCTTTGTCACTCATTATAAATTAGATTTGGCCTCCCGGGACAGGTCATCCTTTGGGTCCACTGTGCTAAAGAGTCTCTTTGCTTGAGCCCCCCGGGGTAAAGGTGCTGGGGACACTGTCCCATCCAGCAAGAATTACGGCGAGGTAGGACTACATAACATTAAGAAGTTATGTTCTTACCATAACGTTCCATGTTTGTAGTCCATCTCGCCTACTTTCTTGCGTCCCACCGTCCTGCCCCCTTCTGGTATCCCAGAGGAACTGGTGGACTATCCATTATGCTGTCTGACCTTGTTATAGTTGTCTGTCCACATGCCATGGATAGTAAAACAAAATGTTTTTGTTATATGTTCATAGTTATTGATAGTATAATCACTATTATGTATTTAGTTACTTTCTTGCAAACAAGATCTGGGGAATTGCCGTGGTGCACCATGGTATAGGGGATAGCATCGAGCCAGTAAAAGCTCTCTAGCTTTAGTATCGGCCGAGTCGGACCCGAGGTTCGGCTCCAAACCCATCCAGCAAGAATGTAGGCGAGATGGACTACAAACATGGAATGTAATGGTAAGTACATAACTTATTCCTCAGGCCGCCATATTATCACAACGCACATTCTGGGGAGTTCCAACATTCTAGCAGACAAACTCATCAGGACCATTTTCTTTCCTCACGAGTGATCTCTGAAACTGTCAGTGGTGAACATGATCTCCCAGAAATGGGGTCAACCCTACTACGATCTCTTTGCCTCACCTTCCATCGCCAAGTGCAGCAAGTTTTTTGTCCTGATTCTTCCCAGAGGAGGGATTCCCAGAGATGTTGTAGTTCATGCTTGGCTCCCCCCCCCCGGTCTGCTGTATGCTTATCCTCCGTTTCCTCTTATGTCGAAATTCCTTCAGAAGACACAGAGGTCGAGGTGCAGCATGATCCTCGTTGAGTTTGGTTTCCTCTTCTTTGGTCTCTGTGTCAGTCCTCCTTGGATTCTGGATCAATGTCCAGATCTGATTTCCAATCCGGAGAACGATTATCATTCGGATCTGAAAAGCCTGAAACTCACAGCTTGGCTTCTGCAGTTCCAGTGATGGCTAGAGTTCCTGGGCTTTCTTCTCCTGTGAAGCATATATTGCTTTCCGCTCAAGTCATCTACCAAGAAGAATTATGCTAACAAATGGAAGAGGTTTTCCATTTGGGCGTCCCACAATTTGGTGGATCCTTTCACTGCCTTTATACCTTCGGTTTTAGACTTAGTAGCTATAACATCTGCTAGCAGGGTTTCAGAATTGTCGGACTCGAGGATTCTTCTTTGGCCGCTTCTAGATTGTGCAAAGCCTTTTTGAAGGGAACATTTCTTTTATGGCCTCCAGTTAAGGAGCCAACACCTCTTGGGACCTAACCTTTCTACTACAAGTGCTGGTGTTGTCTCCCTTTGAGTACTCTGCAAAAGTGGATCTACAAATCCTGTCATCGAAAAAGGCTTTGTTGGTAGCTCTTATTTTATCTAACTGGGTTTCTGAATTATAAGCCGTTTGCATTCAACCTCCGTACCTTATATTTCACAAAGATCGTGTCTCTCTCTCAGGCCAAACCCTTTCTTCATGCCCAAGGTCACTTCAGAGAAGAATATTAATCAGGTCATTCACCTTCCTGTGTTCCTTTCAGAGTTTCGAAACAAAGGGAAATATCAAATCTGATGTTAATCTTTGCTCCTTACTGATGAGTGTCTGTTCCATCTTTGGAACAGAGTCGGCCTTATAACAGGCTCGTGCCAGCCAAAAAACTCTCGAGCTAAGCTTTTACTCATAGTGCCCCTCTCGCTGTTACCACAGATCTCGTTTGCCACGTAGTCAAAAAGCCATGTCAAGCTGTCTCAGCTAAGTACTTAAAGTGTTTTCATATTTAAACCACTTTGAATAATTTTCCTTCTTTTTCAGTCTATATACTTTTCCATGGTCTATCGTTAGTTTACCCACTCTTTATCTCTCTATTTCAACTGCCTTCTCAGTAATTCTTAAGTACCATTGGTGGTACGGCCTTTTCCCTTACCCTCTAAGGTACATTTTTGAATACCATTGTTGGTATTTCTCCCCTCTCTTTCTTTTCTCTTTAAAAAATAAAAACTTTCCTCTGTCTTTCTCTTATTGTTTGTGGTTAATTAGATATACGGTTTGTCAGAGAAAAAAGGAACGTCAGGTTTCAAACATTGCGACCAGTGTGATCGCAAAATGCGAAATTGTGACTTGCATGTGTCTTGTGTATATTGTTTGGGGGTTCTTCATCTTTCAATCCAACCTTCTTGTACCATTTGCCAAGCGTTCAGCTCTCGAACCGTTAATGAGAGAAAAAATAAGTTAATTTTGAAAGGCCTCCTTAAGTCGCCCTTCTCAGAGGCTATTTCTGCTTCGGAGGGTTCACCACCTCCTAGAAAAGAGGACAGAAAGAGAACGCATTCGGTTCCTTCTTCACCCTCAGGTGATAGAAAACAGGAACCAAGACAAAAAGTACCAAAACTGACTTTGTCGGCTCCAGAGCCGAAATTGGTTTCTATGGTACCGTCTTCGGTACCATCTACAAAAACTGTGTCTTTTGTGTCTGTTACAGCACTGACAATGTCTATGGCACCGATATTGCCTAAACTGCAAATTTATACCTCGGTGCCATCATTAAAAATTTTAACCTTGACACCGATCACGGCACCGACCATATCTACGGCCCCAAACTTGCCTACAGTGTCTGTCCCAGTGCCGGACATCCTCCAATACAGGTCTCCATTCTCGAGACTGTGGTGCCGATAGACCGTTCTACATGGACCCAATACTCCCCTACGGTGGATTGTTTCTTTGGGGCAACATTCTTTCTTAGAATGTCCTGACTCCCCTTCAGGGATATTTACAAGATCGAACAGGAGCCTTTCGGAATTAGACATGGTGCAGCTTGTAGGCCAGCTTCTTGACTGCCAGAGGGATTGCTACACCTTCCAAAACCCCCTTCCCATCTGGACTTGGTAGTCTATCTCCACGGACTCCATCTTATTCTCCTACTTTGACCTCCTTGCAGGCATCAAAGTTTTCAGCACAGGCACCCTTTATGGTTCCCATGCCTTCGGTTCCATTGGTGGATCTCACTGTGGTTCCGGAGTCGACCCTTTGGCCTTCGACTCATTCTGAGTCAGGTCATCCTCAGGATCAGGACTGCACTGCGGGCTCCGGTGTGTCTGGTATGGCACCGTTTTTTTTTTTATGGTGCCAGCTACCACAGGTCCAGGAGTCCTGATGGTACCGAGTCCCCTTGACACTCCGTCCTTGGGAGTGGGTTCATCAGAGCAGGGATGACCCCGGTTCTGAGGTTGTCATCCTGTGTTCCGGGCTCCCATCCCTCTTAAGGCGGACCTGCTTTCCAGGAATTGGAGTGGGCTCTCTCCTCTACAGGCAAGCCATCGGCATTGGCGCACCAAATATGTCCTCCCTCTGAGCCACAGCTGACACAGAACACCGCATTGGGACATCGAGCACAGGAGCCTCAGGATGCCTTAGCACAGGGTGCTCCCTCTTCGGAGTACTTATCAGAAATTTCCGCTTTCAAGGACGGAACCGACACACATCAGAAATGAATGAATGAAAGAAAATGAACAGCACAGAACATTATGGTAAGATCACAACTTCTTTTTACACATGCTTGATGTACGTAGCTCCGTTTCTATGTAGATATAATAAAATCTTTCCGAAAGTCCAATCAGCTGTTTGTATCATTTTCTAAGCCCAGATTGGGATCACCTGTTCCAAGGTAACCATCACCAACTGGATTGCAAAATCATAAAGTTTCCCTTATAAACAAACACATTCAGAAACTGAGAAAACTAATAACCTCATGCATATCAAAACTAACCCTAAGTGGAGACATCCACCCCAACCCTGGCCCTACCATCTCCAACCCCAATCCTCATAATCAGACTAGAAACCACAACTTCTCCCATATTACAGCCAATAGAAAGCCAAGTGACTTCCTTCTACTAAGCCTAAATATTAGAAGTATATCCAACAAAGTCCATGAACTCCATGCCACCATAGACTTGTACTCCCCAGATATAGTCATCCTGACAGAAACCTGGCTAAAACCTCACATTACCAGTGAGCAAATACTCTCTACAGGTTATGGCATACTAAGAGTAGACTGACTAAACAAGAAAAGAGGCGGTGTAGCTATAATATTTAAACAGCATCTAAACATCCAGATCTTAAAATCATCAGCTCCACAAATAGGCAATGAAGAAATAATATATACCAACCTCAAAATAAACCAAAACAAAACCATCAACATAACTGGATGCTACTTCCCACCTGGCCAAAACATCCCTCCACTAGAAAACCTCCTCAGCTGGTCTACCCACCATCTCCCCCAAGAAACTATCATTTTAGGTGATTTCAGTATTGACTGACAATCCTGTTCTGGCAACCATCCAACCCATCATGTAAACCTTCATGGCTTCACCCAACTAGTTCAGTCGCCAACCAGGATAAATAGAAACTCCAGCAAGCACACTACCCTGGATTGGATACTAGTGAGTAAGAGCCCCCAGTCATATATAACAGGCTGCTTATCAGATAGCCTCAGTGATCACTCCCCAACATTCCTACTCAAAAAATACCTATACCAAGCTAAACCTGTCATCTACCGTCAAATACGTAAAAAACTAAACTTTAACCCACTCACATTCATCTCATCCCTCAAGGAATGTAACTGGCATCCTGTAAAGTACCTCAGTCTTGATGACGCAGTTGAATTTTTTAATACTACCTTCCTGAGCATTCTTAATTACCATGCCCCCATAAGACTTTCTAGAATCAAAGCACAACCCTCCCCATGGCTACAGAAAACCACTAAGTCAGAAATGAAAAACCGGGATAAAGCCTGGGAGCACTGGCGCAAAACCAAAACCCCCTCAACTAGACAGAAATTCCTAGAACTACGCAATAGAGTCAAAAAGCTAATAAAACAGGACAAATTCCAATACTACCAGTCTGCCCTAGACTCCTCCCAACACAGCCCCAAACAATTCTGGTACTCCATAAACTCCATCCTCCACCCAGGTAAAGTCAGTACCCCTCCTTCCAACATCCCTCACTCCTCAGAAAATATTGCTACCACATTCAACACACACTTCACACAAACCATACTATCACTAGCTAAACAACACAACCCTCCTCCCCTCCAGCCCACATCTTCAACTAGTAATCTCCCTACTCCTTCTCTTTTT
Source organism: Protopterus annectens (assembly GCF_019279795.1). Taxonomy (NCBI): domain Eukaryota; kingdom Metazoa; phylum Chordata; order Ceratodontiformes; family Protopteridae; genus Protopterus; species Protopterus annectens. The sequence goes on from NC_056737.1 coordinate 881,785,810, forward strand.
TTCTCCTGTACCTACCTCCAACATAAAAAAAAACTCTTAACTAAACTTAAGCTCACCAAATTAGCAGCAGACAACCTCCCAAGTGAATACCTACAAATCGCAGCTGATGCTCTGGCCTACAAGTATCCATCTTGATTAACCGATCTCTGTCAGAAAGCTGCGTTCCCACACTGTGGAAAGGATCACATATAATTCCCCTCCACAAAGGCGGACCCTCCACAGAACTAACCAATTACTGCCCCATAGTTATTCTCTCTCCACTCTCCAAAATACTAGAGAGATGCATACACTCTCAGGTCTCAGACTACCTCCTTACTAACAACCTCCTTTCCAATACTCAGCATCGTTTCCGACCAAACCATAGCACCACCACTGCCTTACTCTCCTTTACTAACACTATCCTTCAGCATAAAAACAATGGCTATCTCTCCTCTGCTACTTTCCTAGACCTATCTAAAGCATTTGACATGGTCCCACACAGACAACTTATCTCTGTCCTCAATAACCTATCCTTCTCACAATCAGTCACCAACTGGTTTCAGATTTACCTGTCTGACCGCCAACAATCCATTGTATGGCAGAATGACATATCTCCCCAACTACCTGTCTCCATAGGGGTTCCCCAAGGATCCATCCTTGGACCCCTACTCTTTTCTGTTTTCACCAATAATCTAGCCTCTACCACCAAACATGGCACACTCATACAATACGCAAATGACTCAACCATCATCTGCTCAGCCCAGTCCCTACCCAAACTGCAAAAAGTCACATAGGAAGCCTTTTCTTCTGTTGAAACTTGGTTATCCGATGCCCAATTAATACTCAACCCAAACAAAACTAAACTACTCATCTTCCAACCCACCAAACATACTCAGAACAACTCTCACTTTAACATCACAGCAAAAGACAACACCACTATATACCCAACCAAATTGCTAGGAGTGGAAATAGACAATAAACTAAAATTTGACATTCACATATCCATGATCATAAAAAAAGTCCACAAAAAACTAGGAGCGTTATACAGAAATAAGCAACTTCTCACCAAAGCAGCAAAGATTTCAATTGCAAATTCCCACCTTATCTCCACCCTACTTTATGCCTCTCCAATATATACCAACCTAAGGCAATGCGATCTAAACAAGCTAGAGACCTGCTACAACAAAATCGCCAAATTCGCCACAGGGGTATCCTACCGTAGTCACCACTGTCTCTCACTTACTGAACTGGGCTGGCTTGAACTCCCTCACCTCCTTCAATGGTATCAACTCTCACTCACCCACAAACTAGTAAACCATCCAGTAAATGTCCCATCCCTCCAGAATCTACTCCAACCCTATCGCACCACCAGACCACTAAGATCCAGCAACAAAAATCACTTGCTGATCATTAAAGCCAACTAAAACTAACTCTGCTGGTGAAGCACTATTCTCTTGCACCATAGCCAAATTATGGAACTCCCTCCCACCCACAATTACCTCCATATCATCATGCACCCACTTCAAAACTTTACTAAAAACGCACCTAAAAACATGCTGGCTATGCCCTTGCAACTCCCACTCTAATATCACCCACCCCATCCAACCACTACCTTTCTTTCCACTCCACTAACTACCTTGATTATAGCAAGCTCAGATGCTCATAAGCCTAGTACTTGTTATACAGCAGGAACTTCTTATTGTAACATTTGTTAATGTCTGTTATGTACTTCACAGATAAAGATTCTAGTTGTCTACTGATGTACTATGTTTTTCATCTGTAAATATGTTGTAAGTAATTGCTATGTAATCCAATGCAACTACTGTCTGTTCATTTTAACTGTGGAGCTTTTCTCCCCAGGCCTCTGCTGAAAATGGACCTACGTCCAGTCGGACACTCCTGGTCAACAAATATAAATAAATAAATAAATTATGTTTATTTATGACAAGTATGATGTTTCTCTTCCTTCTGCAGTGAAGGCACATTCTTCTAGGGCTGTGTCTACTTCATCAGCCTTTTCCTCTAGAGTACCAGTTGATGAGATATGCGCTGCAGCTACATGGGCTAGGTCTCACACCTTCATATCCTATTACAAATTGGATATTTCATCTAGGAACAGAGTTTCCTTTGGTTCCACCATGGTCTGAAACATCCTTGCTTAGGGCCACCCAGGGCTCAAGTAGCTGGGAACTCTGTCTACAGGTTGAAGATCAAATGAAGACAACAATGTCACATAAAGAAGTTATGTACTCACCTTAACGTTCCATCTGAATTGTTCATTTGTCTTCAACCTTCCCTTCCCCCTTACCATGAGCAATTTGGCATGGCAGATGAGGCCTTCTGTTCTCTCTCTCTATGCCTTCTTTTCAAGGGGTTATTAGCTGTCAACATGGTTTTCTATGGTATTATGTCAGGAGCCTGTCAGGCAAACTCGATCTGAGGTAGTGTGAGAGAGGGGGGCAGTATGGGTAGGGGAGGAGCTCAGTTTCGGCACCATAGCTTGAATATGGCCATCTCGGTCTGTGCCTAACCCACAGGTTGAAGACAAATGAAGAACAACAGTTCAGATGGAACATTATGGTGAGTACGTAACTTCTTTTTTATTAATGGTGTCTGCTGACTGTAATTACAGTGCAGTGGGTAACACACTTGCCTTTGGTGCAGAGTGTTGTGGACTTTATTTCCACACCAGATAGATGGATTGTTGACACTGCAGCCCACTATAGGGGGATGCTGCATGACTGAGTACTGAGTATGTTGTCCTTCAGAGTCATTGATCGAGATAGTATCTGCTTTAGTTGATGGTAGCTCAGGTGGAAGTTAAAGATTCCATCGAACTAACTGAAAAGGGTAGGGGAAGTTTCCCAGAGCCCTGGGCAAATTTCCCCTTGTATATTTACCATCTCAGGTCTCCCCTGAAAAAGAGGCCACTAGCCTAATGGGAATAACCCAGTCAGCAAAGAATGAATGTTTCTGTATGAGGCAAAAGATCTAATGCCTTGACCAAGTCGAGGAAAATTAGATTAGGGTTTGCCAGCTGATGATGATCTACAAGATCCATTTGAAAACTGAAGAGGTTAGTGAGGAAAGAACGGATCGTCAGGAAAACTATGTTGATTCACGTTTAGACTTTGCTTGAACAAAGAAGATATGACTTGAATAAGTCTTTCAAAGTACTTGCCAGCATTGCTTGGTAGATTTATTGGTTGATAATTACCTACATTTGCAATGGTGCTTTTCAGTATTGGAGCAACACGTACAGACTTCCAAATCTGCAGATCGAAAACCATGACAAGTGTATATTGGAATAAATATGTGAGGCATTGAATCTGATGGTTAGTCATATTGCTCAAGAAGAAGCCATTCAGCCCACCAGGACCTTATAACAGCATGTTGTTTGATTATTTTATTAATCAAATGTATATCACTAATTGTTCTGAGATTTTCTTTGATCTCTGGACAGATATCATGAGTGCCAGGTATTACAACAATCACCTTGTTTGTGGTATAATTTATGATAAAATTTCTCACTAAAGATCTTAAGATGCATGAATCAAACACAGTGATACTATTGACAAAGGAGTCTGTTATTACCCGGATTATCCTTGTCACTAATGTTTTCTGCCAGTATAAATTCATATCTGCATTTTGCCCCCCCCCCCTTTCTGCTAGCCGTCAGCAAAACCCCACATGGAAACAAGGAGGACATCATAGCTCTCAACCTTCCATCTCCAAAATGAGGAACACTCGCCTTCATAATGTGGAACAAATGGGCAATATGTGGAACACATACTAATGGCTTGCTAACAACTTCAACTAGGAAGGTCATAAGATGGTTAAAATATGCTGGTTTTACTTATAAAGAAGATCCTTGTAATGAATTAATTTCTATTTACCATGGATTTCACTTAAAAAAAAATCCCTAACACTGAATGTGTGACAGACTCTTTCAATGTGGAACTTTGAGGAACTTCGAGGAACATGAACTTTTTAAGACCCCAAGTGAGGTACGTTCCTTGTAATGAGGTACACTTGAAAGGTATGGAGGACACGCAGAGGCTGCTTAGGAGGAGCCAGACTGAGAATCAGTGTGGAGAAGCAAGTGCTCTGAGGCGGCAGTGCTAACTGTTGCAGTGCAACATTGTGTCAGACATGAACCTGTTGTTTTTCAGAAATTCACACCAAGGCCAATATACTGCAGAAATAATGTGTGGTAGCTGTACACAAGAAAGAATGCATCTTAACTTGGCATTTTCTTTGACAGCATATGGATCTTTGACTTTTAAGTTTCTTAGGTGGTGTAAAAGTCTGTTTTTAGATATTGACTATTTTTGGTGTTTTGGGCATGTATCTAAAACTATATTTAGAACTTTTGAAGTACAATGCTAATTAATTGGGATTAATTGGGTTCTGGTAAAACATTTTTTCAGCCGTACCGTTTATTGTAAAGAAGAATACCTTTGCAAACTGATTTTTTTTTATGTGCATGTGTTCTAAATGTAATATGTAGCATTGGTATATTATTGTGTTCATTCCAGTTTTTTTCTGCTTGCAGGTTTACATTTCAGACTTAATGTTTGTTTCATGGGTACCACAAAAATCTGTGTATGTAGACAGAATTATGCATTGGATGTTTTATTTTTAAGTATTGGTGGCACAGTCTGACTGTGTTCATATGCTTGCAGGTATCTAGCAATATATTCAGAACTTTACCGCCAAGTGATAGTAATGAATTTGATCCTGAAGAAGATGAGCCCACACTTGAGGCATCCTGGCCACATTTACAGGTTATTTTTTCATATTTTGCTTAATTTGTAACAGAACATCTTTGTATATACCTCACTCTTTGTTTTTTGAATTGTAAGTGATCAATTTTATGTTTAAACTGTATTTCCGCAATGTAAGCAGTGTTTATTAATTTTACTTCATAACACCTTTTTTCTTAAATTTCCAGCATAAGGAAGTGGGCATAAAATGACAGTGAATCTAAAGGCATGATAGTAGATTTTCTTCTGTAGAAAAGCATTCAAAATTCTTAAAATGCATTTTCCTCCTGCAGACATGACAAACACTGTTCTTTTAATTCTGTGCCCCAGTGTATTTACTCTTCTCTAAATGTGTTGACTCATAGCCGGCCTTAGGCGTAGGCCAACTAGGTGATCGCCTAGGGCACCGTACTAACAGGGGCACTTTTCCAGTATTTATTTGGTGTAGGTAGACCAGGATAGGGGCACCGGGTGATGTGGTGGGGGGAGTGATGCAGCCCTTTTGCTTAGGGCACCAGTTGACCTAAGGCCATTCCTGTCTAAATGTGAAAGGTATCGGACTCTTCACATAGCAGATTTTGTGAACTGTAGGATGTCAGTGCTAGTACATAACAGTATCTTAAATGCCACTTTTTTATAGTACTAGATGTTGTACTGCATGTGCTGCTGTTTGGCCACTAGAGAGAGAGAGAGTGTGAATTGAGCTCTTTTGTCAGGGAGCCAGTACAATTGACTCATAACTCACACAAGTTGAAGATATTGTGATAGTACACATCTGAACAGCTCAGAGTAAGGGGGGTGATTAAGTGTGGATTTTTTCTTAGTAGGGAAGGAAAGCAAAAATCTTCAGCTCTTCACTTTTGGAGAAGTGTTGCTGCAGATGTTTTTGCAGATGAAAGAAGCAGGTACGTTATCAAAGGCAGCAGTGTGCCATACAACAGTTGGTTTCATTCTTTGAAACTGATTGATGTTATGTTGTCTTATCTCGCCTTCATTCTTCACTGGTTGGGTTTGGAACCGATCCTCAGTTACAACTTGGCCTATACAAAAGCTCGAGGTCTTCCACTGGCTTGTGGCTTTATAATATCCTATCATGCCCTAGGAAATCTCCCCAGATCTCGTTTGTTGCTAAACAGATTGGGTGACTCTATTTTGGCTCTGGCTAAATGGGAAATTTATTTACTTATTATTCAATAGTTTGTACTCTTGAATTTAAATGTTAGAGTATACTAGACTTTATTAGGGCGGCCGCGGTGGTGCAGCGGTTAGCGTTGTCGCCTCACAGCAAGAGGTTCTCCATTTTGATCCTCGGCTGGGGTGCCTTCTGTGCGGAGTCTGCATGTCCTCCCTGTGATCGCGTGGGTTTCCTCTGGGCGCTCCGGTTTCCTCCCACATCCCAAAGACAATGCTGTAGGTGGATTGGACACTCTAAATTGGCCCTAGGTGTGAGTGCGTGCTTGCATATGTGTGCCTTCTGTGGAAGGTTGGGCACTGGGCTGGCAACTGTACACTGTAAAAACTCCACTGCCAATCATGAGTGGACAGGTGATCCGCTGTGGCGACCCCTAACCGCGAAAAGCTGAAAGAAGTGTACTAGACTTTATTAGCCTATTAGTTAGAGTGTTTGCTGTTGTGGTTTTTGCTTCTGGCCATCGTTTTTTCTTTGCTAGGCCTTTTTCCCCTCCCTATCCCATCTTTAGTTTATTGCCTTAAGCCCGTTTTAGTTGGAAGGCTTCTTTTGGTGTTTTTGTTAATACAAGCTCGTTTAAGTTAGAGTGTCTTGTGAATTGTTTTGTGTTTTTCTCTTTAAAGCTTCAACTCATTTAAATTAGAGGGCTGTTGCTGCCCGTTTGAGTTAAAGGACTACCCTTTTTTCTGCTGTAAATTTTAGTTATTCTTTGTTAAAAAAAAAAAAAAAAAAGTTTAATAGTTATCTGTGATTATTATTATTGTTGTTATTGCTATTTGACTCTGATACAAAATGTCTAAGGAACCTAAGGAAAGTAGACCCTCGGGGTTCAAAACGTGGGAAGTGTAACCAGAAAATGTCTATTACTGATGGTCACACTATTTGTGTATACTGCCTTGGAGCAGATCATCTGCAGGAATCTTGTGCCTTTTGTCACTCATTCAGCCATAGAGTGCTGCTCGAGAGGAAAAATAAGCTGATTGTGAGAGGTTTAATGAAGACCCTCTTCTCTGAAGCTCTTAAAGAAGGTCAGGGCACTTCTAAATCGACCAACTCTCCTTCCTCTAAGTCTGAAAAGTCAGGAAAGAGGTCATCTCCTCCTTCAGTTCAATCAGAGCCAGTTAGTAAACTGACAGAAATGACGTCTCCAAATCCAAAGACTGCTGGGGCAGAAAAATATTTCATTGGACACTTCTGTGTCTGTGCCCTTGGAGTTTCACTTACAGAGCTGGTCCCCGGAATTGGAGCCAGTTTCTCCGACCTTGAGAACTCCTTTGTTGCAATCAGCCAGATCTCCTGCTCCCTCCTCTTGGAACTCCAGAAGCCTTTCTGATGATGATATGGATCATGTGGTGTGGAGGCTTTTGATGACACCGGCACTTGCCAAACTGCTGTCGGCTTCAACCTATAGGGATTTGTAACCGACCAAGACTACCCCTTCAACATCGATTTCTCCTCAGAGCCAAACCGGGATCCTGGAGACGGAATGTCTGGAATTGATTGTAGTGGAACCATCTGTGCTGAGACTTATCCCATGATCTTTGGGGCCTGGCTTCTGCTCTGACATCCTTGGTTCCATCTGAACTCGAGGAGTCCAAGGGCCAACACTCTCCGGTTGTGTCCAGGGAGGGGAGTCGGATTGAATGGTTGTCTGATCCGAACTTGCCTCTCGGGTCCTCGGCTTGGGTGAGCATTGCTCCTACATCGGCCTTGGAGCCAATCCCTTTGTGCCTTCTGGCTCTTCGGAGCCGGGGGTTTCCTCGGATCAGGGGCGGAGGGTTTCAAGGTGATGAGGAAAGTGCTGTTTCCACAAGTAGGTCCACTCTCGGGTCCTGACATTCTCCCCCCCCAAGGCACCGCTGTCTGTGTCAGTCACACTGCATCCACAGACACGTGGAAACCCTAGGCTTCAGGATGCCCCATTGGGTGAACCCATCTCTTCCGAAACCTCTCCAGAACACCCTTCTGAAGAGGTCCCTCAGAAGAGACTTTACAAGAGGAAGCATTTAGACTCCACAGAAGAGTCCAGCACTTCTGATACAGACCTCGATGAGTCAGAAGGGTCCCCACAGTCACCCTGTGAGGATGTCTTTGCAGACATCCTAGAAGTACTTATGAAGAGAGGTGGCTGGAAGCCCATCAGCCCTTCTGAGGAGGAGTCTCTTTACCTAAAGGCTTTTGGGTCTCACCCTTCCGCCACTTGGGTGTCTCCGCCTTTCGATGAACTCATGGATCTAGTTTGTTGAAAGGCATGGGAGACTCCAGACTCAGTGGAACCTGTTCCTCGGAGGCCAAATAAATTCATTACATCTCCCAAGGATAAAACTTTTCTTACAAAAGGTCTCCCAGTAGATGCTATGGTGGTGGCGGCAGCAGCCACCAAGAAGAAATTGTCAGAGACGTCCTCTTCTGTCCATCCCCCGAACAGAGAGTCTTGTAAGATGGTCAGATACGGAAAGCGCACTTTCTCTTAAGCGACCTTTACACTCAAGTCCCTGAATTACTTTACACATTTTACCAGATTACAGAGAGATCTCCTGAAGGAGCTAGGAAATGCTTTCCAGGGTTCAGTAGCTGCGGGGGTATTGGATAGAGTGTCCTCCCAGCTCTTCACCTTGAATTCAGTGGTAAACTCCTCCATGAGGCTCATTTCCTATGCAAGTTGATGAAGCGAGTAGAGCAGCGGGTTCAGGAATTTTCCTAAGAAGATATTCCTGGTTGCACTTGTGTAACTTTGCAGAGCCCTTTAAGTCCTCCTTTGTTAAGGACCCCTTCGATGGCTCGTCCTTGCTCGCGTGTAAAGTCAAAGACACACTAACCAGGTGTGAATAGGAATAAAAAACTCTGTCTGCCGTAAGAGTTTGTTTTTCCCTACCTTCTAGGCCTTATCCGAAAAGTCAAAAGAGAAGAAAAGTGTTGTTTTGAAAATTGTAGAGAGTTTTTTTAAGACATACGTGGTGAGCCTTCCCCCAGGGGCAGAGTAGGAAGCAGTAAAGGAAGATGCCGGCCACGCGGCAGAGGGGGTCCGCAAAACCAGGGGGACAGAGAATCCTTCTTTGGCAAGCCCTTTCAGCGCTCCTGAAAGGAGGCCCGTCTATCCACTCTAGAGGCAGTCGGCGGTCGCTTATCTTTGTACCCAAAAGCCTGGCTAAAAATCAGAAAAGACAAGTGTGTACAAAGAATCGTATCCAGAGGCTACTCCAAACCCCTTTCCTTCCCTCTCCAAACATAAGGAACATCCCATACGTTCCACCTAGTAAGAGGGAACAGGCAACTCTAGAAATCGAAAAGTTGCTGGAAAAAAGAGTTATCCAAACAGTCCCCGCAGACCAAATAGGGTCCAGAACTTGCTCAAGGTTCTTTAGTTCCAAAGAAAACATAGGACTGGAGACCCATCCTGGATCTTGGCAGATTAAACAGATCAGTGAAGAAAGCAAAGATGTCCTTCTGTTCTCATGTTGCAGAATTCATTATAGTAGGGAGGTTGCTGCCTGCAGCGCCGCCATCTGGCCGGTATACCAAAGTCTTTGCTCCTGGAGGGTACTTGAGACGTCCCATGTCAGGGCCATAAACCAACGTAGGGCATAAAAGTGATATCTGCACATACCCTCTTCAGAATTTTTCTGCCGCAGTGAAAGTCAGACTCCTGTTTGCCAGTTCCGAAAGCAGATCGCTAGTTTTCAGACCGGTTAAAGTTACCGCTCCAGACCAGACAACCGCTTCAATCTACCGATACAGATAAGTGCCCTGTTGGGTTTTTCTTTGTCTTTGATTAATTCTAAGACGTACATATCAACTAGAAAGGGGAAGTGTGCTTGTGGAAGACAAATTCCTCACAAGGACACGCATGAAAAGTGTGTTTTTTGCTTAGGCGTGGCCCATGACCATACGTCCTGCCCCAGCTGCAAATCTTTTTGTCCCAAAAACACTTTGTAGCCGTCTGGCCCCATTAAAACTGTATTTGGAAAATCAGAGGTTACAATATCTTGCTCTTGGTATGGAAGGTGGAGTTAGGCCCGTCCGATGAGACGCTGAGAAAGAAGGCCAAGAAAATCAGGCTGGAATCCCACATTGTGCCTCAGGCATCTGAGCAGATTCTTGAGGCTGATGAAAGCCCGGGATCTTCTCAGACCTCCATTTCCAAGCCAGGCCCTGGAACCTCAATGAAAGCTAGGATGGCAGAAACTCTTAAGTATGTCTGCTAAGGCAAATATGCTGTCACATCCTGATGGTGGAGGGGAACCACGGCTCATTCAGTCGTAGGGCCCTGCTCCTACACTTTCACCCAGACGACCGCTCCAATTCTTTCTCCACCAGGTACTCCCTTGAAGAGAAAACAAAAACTAAAGCATCCTGAGCCTCAACCGGTTCCTGGATGGGGAGTATTTTCAGAGTCTTTTTAAGGCATTCCAGGCCCTGCAGACACAGCAATTACCACCTGCTCCCTCTTCTCTGCCCCCTTTAGAGGTGTCAGAGGAAGACTACTCCTTTTCACAGGAATCCATTACTTATGAATCACAAATTGACTCCCCCCAAGGATTTCATTACCCCAAAGGACGAGGACTTCATTACTCCTGAGTCCCCAGGGGAAGAATTCACCTTTTGAGATGCAACCTCCTTCATGAGGGAACATTTCAAGTGGCAGGCATCAGAAGTATCTGACACCAAGAAAAGGTACTTTGACCTTCTTCAAGTGGAGCAACCATCTCCTTCTGCTGTGCCCCATTTTTTACCTGCTTTCCAGGATGCCTTCTTAGCTGCTTCTCAGTCTCCAGACTCACAGCCACCAGCCTCAAAACGTCCGGACCATTTCTATAAGGTCCCTCAGGACACCTAGTTCCTTTTTAAAAACCCTCCAGCAGACCCAGCAATTACTGCAGTCTCTGCTGACAAAACATCCAGGCAGTTGCCTTCTGCCGCTCTCTACCTGATGGATAAAGACAGCAAATTCATGGACAGACTAGGGAAGAAAGTGTATACCTCTTCTACTTTGGCTATAAGCTCTCAACTACCAAACACATATGGCTAGGTATGTCCTGGACACCATCACCAAAGCTTCTACCCTTCTCTCTGAAGCTCCTGACTCTCCCATTAAAGCCCCAATTAACATCCTGCTTTTCACAGCATCCCAAGTTACTAGGCACTCCATCTAGTGCAGTTATGATGCTGTGGAAGCTTCATCAAAATCTGCTGCATCAAGCTCAGTTTTGAGATGATATTCTTGGGTGAGACTACAACCACTCCTTATGGATGTCCAAACAAAATTACTTGATGCACCACTGGACAGTAAGGCTCTGTTTGGCTGAGCCTCAGCAGAGCTTCTCAAATCCCTTCAAGAAAATGGAAAAGAACTTCAAAACCTAAAACATTTACTGTTATCCCCTATACCCAGATACCACAGGAGCTCCCCCCAGAAACCTTCCTTTGTTAGAAGACAGTCCTCACACCCAGCTCCTCAGTCGAAGGGATGTAGACAAGTGAGGAAAAGCTCTACTCCCAGGTTTCCCACCAACTCTACCACCACCTCCTTTCGGAGTCAGTCTGACCAAACCAGACCACCTCCACTGTGACTTACCACCCTTAGATCCAAACACCCCCCTATCCCTTTGTCTCACCCTCTCCCTACCCTCCTGGTGGATAATTACATCAGAACAATGGGTCCTCTCCATTCAGAGGGGATGTTTCATGACTTGGTGGATGTTGCCCCCTTCCAGGGTATACCTCAACCACCTCCAAACCAAGCTCATCTTTTCCCACCCGTCATTCAACAACTACTAGCTCAGGACACCATAGAACAGGTACCCTACCCACAAAGAAACTTAGGTTTCTACTCCAGAATGTTTCTGGTACCAAGGAAAGACTGTCCATGCAGGTCAATTCTAGACTTATCTTTCCTAAACCTCTTTCTCAAGGTACGCAGCTTCAAAATTATTACCTTACCCTTGCTCTTACCACTCATACCCACACAGGCTTTCATGGTAGCCCTGGATTTGAAGGATGCCTACTTGCACACTCCTATACATCCAGGGTACAGGAAATTCCTCTGCTTTGCAAAAGGTTCTTGGCATTTTCAGTTCTCTGCCTTGCCCTTTGGACTCTCCACTGTTCGAGTGTTCACAAAGTGTCTAGCATCCTTCATTGCTCACTGCAGAACACAGGATATACAGATATACCCATATGTTGACAACCTGCTTATTCTTCATCAAGGCCACCAAGTCCTTCTACTCCACCTACAACAGGTGATTTCCACCCTAACTCAATTAGGGTTTACCATTGACCACAAAGTCTCACCCGAACCCCACTCAAGACCTTGTTTTCTTGGGATGCAGGATCAGAACAAACAATGAAAGCCTTCATTCCAGGCCAAAGAATCATAGACATCTGTCTATACTTCAAGAATCTCCTCACCCATTCCTCCTTGCCAGCTGGGGAATTCCTAAGAATGTTAGGCCACATGGCATCCCTTATACCCATGTTACCTCTGGCAAGACTACACATGCGGGAAATTCAGTGGATCATAAAGAACTTATGGAGCCAACACTCCCAGCCCCTGGTCTCACCCCTTCCTCTACTTCAGTGTCTAGAGCGGGAACTCCAGTGGTGGGTATCAGCACTTCACCTCAACCAAGGAACCCCCCCTACAGGTTCCAGCCCCCCTACAGCAAGTCTCCACAGACGCATCAGACTTGGGGCAGTGCTACTAATAAACCAGAAACAATTCACTGTACAAGGAAAATGCTCCAACCTAAGACAAAAGGACCAAATCAACATCAAGGAAGTGAGGGCACTACTGCTAGCCCTACAAACATTCAAATCAGTTCTTCAGCCAGGAACCCTGAAAGTGATCACAGACAATATGACAGTCCTGTGGCACATAAAAAAGCAGGGGGGGACAAAGTCCTACCCTCTGGGCAGCCTAGCCACCCAGATTTGGAGCCTAGCCTTATCAATCCAGATTCACCTGGTAGCAGTGTATATTCCCTCAGAGAATGTTATGGCAGACAACACTCAGCAGAACTTCAGCTCCCTCTCATGAATGAATGCTTCACAGAGAGATGTTCCTGAACCTTATCTACAGGTGGGGTATTCCACAAGCAGATCTCTTTGCCTCCCCCAAGAACAGACAGATGCCCAGATTCTGCACAAGGGATCCACATCCACAAACTTGGAAAGTGGATGACTTCCCTTTTCCTTGGGAGGGAATGTACCTCTATGCCTTTCCTTCCTTCACACTGATTCAGAAAGTCCTCCTGAAAATACAGAGGGACAAACCCAAAATCCTGTTGGTGACCCCCTTTTGGCCAAGACAGCATTGGTTTCCCCTCCTCCACCTACTAGCCAAGGGCAGTCATCACAGGTTACCCCACCGAATAGACCTGCTCACACAGGACAGGGGATCCCCTACTACACTCCCAGGTGAACAATCTGAAATTGACCTTATGGGTGATAGGGTTCTAATCCCCTACAGACACCTGTACTCAGTGGATGTATTTAATGTTCTGCAGGAGGCCAGAAAACCTACTACTAGGAGAAATTATACATCTAAATGGAACAGATTCTCCAAGTGGTGTCAATGGAAAAAACAGGACCCTATTAGTACTTCTATACTTGTGGTCCTTTCCTGTTTGTGTGATCTGCTTCACTCAGGACTAACTTACTCTTCCGTCAAAGTCCTTTTATCTGCCATCTCTGCTTGTTTGCCCATATCACCTCCTCTGGCTTCGAGATTGGAAGTCAAGCTTTTTCTGAAAGGGGTACTTCATATCAGACCCCTCAGAAAATCTGTACTTCCACCTGAGTACCTGAATTTTGTACTAGAAAAACTTACATTGCTACCCTTTGAACCAGCACATTCAGTATTCCTAAAACTATGCACCCTGAAAACAGTTCTACTAGTGCCCCTCACCTCTGCCAGGAGGGTATCAGAGATACAAGCCCTTCTGGCTACCTCTCCTTATCTTATTTTTCATCAAGACAGAGTTGCCCTCAGGACTAATCCCCCCTTCATGCCCAAAGTGGTTAATGAATTCTCATTAAACCAGACCATTAACCTACCGGTTTTCTACCCTCATCCACAAAACTCAGAGAGGACCCTCCATTCTTTAGATGTCCACAGGCAATTGAGGTACTACTTAGACAAAACCAGACCTGTCAGACAGTCTGACCAACTTTTCATCTCCTTCCATTCAAGAGCTCTAGGGAAGGCAGTCTCCAAATAGACCATTTCTTCATGGATCTCTAAATCCATTGGCATGTACTATTCCTATCATGGAAAATCCTTACACGGTTATGTCAAACCTCACTGTATCAGGGCAGCTGCCTTCAGCGGCCTTTTTCAAAGGGATTGACTACGCTTCCATTTTAGAAGCTGCCACTTGGACTTCAGTCTACACCTTTACCAAACATTACAAACTGGACCTAGCCGCCAGAGCTGAGTTTGCCAGGTCAATTCTTCAGGGCCTCATTAACCAGGGACCCGAGTCCTCCACCCAGGCTCATACCTAAAGCTCTGGTACTCTCCCTACTGTAATGAATACTGCAACATGAGAATAGAAAGACATAGAATAGTTGTGTAAGAACTTACCATAACCTTAGATGTCCTTCTCCTCCGTGTTGCAGTATTCAGCCCCCCCCCACCTGCTCCTCTATTTTACGTAACTAACATACGCTGACCTACCTGTGGGGACATAGTCATTTCCTTTCCCAGTCTCCCCACTAAACACAGCCTACCTAGTACCCTGGGGTCTAGTCTACATGCAAGTCTAAAGGGTCCCCCTGTTATGACCCTCTCTTAACCTACAGGAGTACTACTGTATGTGGCAGTTCATTCTGAATAGGGTACATGCAGATGTCACTTGTATACCCTATGTTGATTTATGGCCCTGACAAGGGACATTACACGTACCCTCCAGGAGCAAAGACTTTGGTATACTGGCCAGATGGGGGCGCTGCAGGCAGCAAGCTCCCTTCTGCAATGAATACTGCAACATGGAAGAGAAGGATATCTAAGGTTATGGTAAGTTCTTACACAGTTATTCTTTCCGGATGGTAACACTGCAGTCAATACTTCTCTTTCTGGGAAAAGACAATTGGATGTGCTCCATAGATCTCCAGGATGCGTGCTGGCATATAAAGATGGACAGGTGATCCAGGAGTCATTTGTACTTTCGGCTGGGAGCCAGTCACTTCCAGTTTCAAGCTCTGCCCTTTGGTCTCACTGCAGTCCCCAGTGTGTTCACCAAGTGTATGGCAGTAGTCATGGCTCACTTGAGATGCCCAGGATTCTGAGTGTTTCTGTACCTAAACGACTGGCTCCTAACTGCCACCACCGAGCATCTACTAATAAAAGTGAGAGACATAATTTTGCAGCTCTGCTCTCACCTGGGAATCACAATAAATTACGAAAAGTCTGTCTTGCTCCCTTCTCAGCATGCTGTCTTTATACAAGCAGATTTAGACACAAGAAATATGGTGGCAAAACATCCCTCCGAAAGGGTTTAAGTCTTATGATCTCAAATCCTAAACATTCTTCCCAAAAGAAAAGTTCAGGCAAGAACAATCCTCAAAGTACTGGGAACAATGGCAGCTGCAATTACCCTGATCCCATTGGTATGCCTACACATGAGAATACGTCAGTGGTTACTATTCACCCAGTGGTCCATGCAGGAACTGCCCATATCCCACCATACGTTGATAACTGAATCCTACAAGAAGGATCTTCGATGGTGGCTTTACTCCAGTCATGTAACATTAGGCCGCCCCTTTCTTCTCCCTCAACCTTTAGCCACAGTGACCATGGACGCTTCTCAGGGTGGGTGGGGGGAATTATCTGGGAAGGACAGTTCCAGGTACTTTGCAGGAACACGAGGCCCATTTACACATCGATAACCTAGAGATGAGAGCGGTGCTTTTAGCTTGGCAAGCATTCCAAGACATTCTTCCACTGGGAACTATTGCAGTACAAACTGACAACATGCCAGTTGTTTGGTACATAAACAAACAAGGAGGCACCAGGTCTTACCCCCTTTATCGAGAGGCCCTGAGAGTATGGCAGTGGGCTTACCTGCTCCCAACGCTTTCTGATAGCAGCGCACATCCCGGGGAAATCCAACGTGATGGCAGACAAACTCAGCAGAAATTATCCTAAAGCCTTACGAGTGGTCCCTAAAGCAAGAAGTAACGGAAATTATTTTCCACAGATGGGACCAGCTTTGCTGCGACCCTTTTGCCACATCCATGAATGCCAAATACAGCAGCTTTTTTGCCCTAATTCCCCCCAGGGGAGTCACCAAAGGATGCACTTGTACATGATTGGCCCTCGGGTCTTCTCTACGCCTTCCCTCCTTTTCCATTGATGCCCAGAGTTCTTCAGAAAGCCAGCTCATTGGGAAGGAACTTAATACTCGCCACCCCATACTGGCCTCGCCAAATCTGTTTCCCCTTCCTGTGGCCTTATTTACAGGAGGAGCCATGGATTCTGGACCCAGTTCCGGACCTTCTGACTCGCGCATCAGGGGTGCTCCATCCCTTTATTCAAACTCTCAAACTGACAGTGTGGCTGCTTGAAGTCCAAACGTAGCCAGGCTCCCTAACCTTTCCCAGTCAGCGAAATATATCTTAATCTCATCTCATAAGGCTTCAACAAGGAAATTATATATGAGCAAATGGAAAAGGTTTTCTGCTTGGGCCGAAAATAATCGCATTGACCCTTTTTCTGCCCCCATAGCTTCCATTCTTGAGTTTTTGACAAAGCTTTTTAATATAGGTGCAGCTGCAGCCACTGTTTGAGTTCAGTTAGCGGCAGTATCTAACTTCCATGCAAGTGAATCAGGACCAAATCTGATGTCCCACAGACTATGCAAGGTCTTTCTGAAGGGCACTCTTTTATTAAGACCACCCATTAAAGCCTCAGCAGCACCATGGGACCACCCATTAAAGCCTCACCAGCATCATGGGACCTAAATTTTATCTTATCCGGTCTGATTCTTCCCCCTTTTGTACCCGCATCATGCTGTGACCTAAAATTTTTGACATGGAAGACGATTCTTTTGATAGCCATCACTTCCGCTAGAAGAGTTTCAGCATTACAGGCATTGTTGACAAAGCTGCCCTACATGCTTTTCCACAATGACAGGGTATCCTTACGAGCACACCCATCCTTTCTACCCAAAAGTATGCTCATTATCTAATCTGAATCAGTCTATAGAACTTCCAGTCTTTTTTTCCCAACTATAGCAACAAAGCAGAATATATGCTACACCAACTAGATGTGCATAGACAATTGTGTTTCTCTTTACATAGGACAAAGGACTTCAGAAGATCAGACCAACTATTTATATCCTTTTCAGACCCTACGAAAGGTGCTTCAGTGTCTAAAGTCACTCTTTCTAAATGGTTATCAGATTGTATTACTTTTACTTACAAATCTCAGAACAAAGAACTCCCCGAAAAGATAAAAGGTCATTCTGCAAGGGCTATAGCAACCTCTGCTGCCTTTTGGGCAAGACTACCAATTGATACCATTTGTGCTGCAGCAATATGGGCAAGGCCTCAAACCTTTATCACTCATTACAAAGTGGATTTGGCCTCCAGGGACAGGCTTCTTTTGGGTCCACTGTTCTGAAGAATATTCTCCCTTGAGCCACCCAAGAAAGATGGTGCTAGGGATGCTGTCCCAACCAGTACAGAATGAAGGTGAGCCAGGACAACATCACGTAAAGAAGTTATGTACTGACCATAGCATTCCATATGGTTTGTCCATCTCGCCTTCATTCTTGCGTTTCACCCAGCCTTTGGCTCCTGGAGGATCGAACCGTTACAACTGAGCAAAATAATGTTCTCTGACCTCTTTTCTTTGACCTAATAGACATGAAATTAGACCTTCTAGTATATGTTGTTATATCAGCAGACAAGATCTGGGGAGTTTCCTAGTGCATCATGAGATAGGGTTTTTAGCCACAAGCTAGTTGAAGACCTCAAGCTTTTGGAAATGGCCGACTTGGAACCAAGGATTGGTTCTGAAACCAGCCAGTGCAGAATGAAGGCGAGATGGAGAACACACATGGAACATTATGGTGAGTACATAACTTCTTTTTTTTCACAATATCTGCTCACCTGGAAAACCGGTGGCTGCTCTGTGGAACCTGAATTTTATGCTTGAAAATCTTACTCTTTTTCGATCTGAACAAGCTCATTAGGGTGATTTGAAGTTCTTAACTTGGAGGACTGTTTTACTCATTCTGACTTCTGATAGTAGTAGGATGTGAGTTACAAGCACTTATGGTGAGTCAGAACTGCCTATTTTTTTTTCCCAGAAGGACAGGATTTCTTTGAGAACAACTATTTCATGTGATGTTGTGAATCTTGCCTTTATTCTCACTTGTGGTTCAGATCTGATGTTCTGGATCCATCTCAGCCAATTCTCCAGCTCGAGCTCTTCAGCAAAGCTCATGGACCTTGCTCTGTACCCACAATGCATTGCCATAGTTACCTCAGATCTTGTTTGCCATGCAGCAAAGAGGTTTCGTCAGTTATAGCTCTGGGCTAAGTACAACTTTTTCACTACTATATTTTAGTATAGGTTATCTTTCCCTCTCTAAATTTCTTACTTATTTTACTTCTTTACCCAGCTTTCCCCCTTTAGACATCCGTTTTAATTGGAGGACTTCTAAGAACTTCAGTTTTAGTTAGAGGACTTTTCTTATCTTCCCTGAAATACCTTTTTATCCCCTTCTTTAGCCTTTCAAAAACAAAACAAAAAAAAAATGTGTCTGTGGGTAAAGTCCATTTAAGTTAGAGGACTTACTCTTCCTTAGAGTGATTGTGCTATTTTTTTCTCTGCTTTCTCCTATGGTCATGTCCTAAAAACAGGAAAGCGAGCCTTTGGGCTTCAAGAAGTGAGAAAAGTGCAGTAAGAAGATGCCCCTTAGTGTTTCACACATATTGTGTATGTATTGTTTGGGGCCTCTTCATATGCAGTCTTGTTCCATTTGCCACAACTTCAATCAGTGGGTGTTAATGGAATGCAAAAATAAACTGATTTTGAAATGCCTTTCTCTGAGGCTATATCTTCCGATCCTTAAGAAAACTCAACCAAAAGACCTTTATCAGAGCTGAGATCCTCATTGGAGCTGAAGCAGAAGGCTCCAAAATTGACTGACCCGAAGGATGTATCGGAGCAGACATCTCCTCCTGGTACCAGAACTCCGTTGGAGCGGGAACCTTCACTGTCACCATCTACTTCCACTGCACATAGACATAACGACTGATGTTCTTCATGTTTCACTGTTGCAGTCATTACATTTGGGTAATCTGCTGGCAGGTTGCCCTCAGTTGGCCTGATTAACTAAGTCTTGGGTCCTGCGTCAGTTGCTGTCCCTTCTTCCATGACGTCAGGTCGTCAGAGGTATAAAACAAGCAGCCGATGCCATTACATCAGTCTTTCTTGCCGTGCGGTGCCCGAAGTAGAAGCAGTTCGCAAGTGCTGGTCGGCCGACTCCTGAAATTTTCGTTTTCGAGTTTCAGAACCGAAGGCTTCAACTAAAAGCTAAGTACCCCGTTGGGG
This sequence comes from Protopterus annectens, assembly GCF_019279795.1. NCBI lineage: Eukaryota > Metazoa > Chordata > Ceratodontiformes > Protopteridae > Protopterus > Protopterus annectens. The sequence goes on from NC_056737.1 coordinate 881,805,308, forward strand.
AAACTTTTTCTTGCTCCTTACCGATGTCAGTAAAAGTTAAAAATTGCATTACTTGTGGGAAGCAAATACCTCATAAGGATTTTCATTTGTACTGTATTCCTTGCCTAGGCCCTGACTACGACGTACCTTGCAGTCGGTTTTGTGTTTTATTTAATCAGCGCACTATCCGTCGTTGGTACATTTTTGCTTCTAAATATTTCGGTTCTCTGTTTAATTTTCCAGGAATGATGTCGGTTAGCCATCCGACTAATGGAATACCGAAAAAATGCAAAGAAAAAGACAGAGACAGGCCGTTGAGGTCCAAAACTGCCGACGACGCGTTTAAGCCAGTCACCAGTTCGCCGGTACTCATTGAGGCACGTTCCCTGATACCCACTACTTCTGATTCGCAGGCCTCTACTGAGACCCATTTGGAGTCCGGTATGCCGTGAGATACTTCACCTATGGAACCCGCAGATGTCTCTACCTTGGATGGGTCCGGAGCCGCTGCGCAGGCACTGGCTTCTGAGGTTGTATTCAGGCCTACAGACTTTGCATATTAAACAGACTCCACCTTCAATACTAAGGCCTAAATCTCGATCTATGTCTAAAAAACCGACACCCAGGCCACATGTTCAGGCCCCTATGCCTAAAAAACAAATGATCTAAATGGCTGAAAATTTAATTACTCTAATCAGAGGTAGTCAACCCCCCCCCCCCCACCTTCTAAGAGGCCTAGGGCTGAACTTGACTATGAATCTTCTGATCAGGACTCTGTTTCTTCTGACTCTTCTAATGACCGGGATTTGTCCATACCTACTTAAATGAGGATTCTGATGCAGATGATTCCATTCCCTCTTATTGATTGCTCCAGACTGGCCACGCCAACACTGGTACCCACTCCTACGCAATGTGTCACAAATTTCTCCATGGCACCTGCCTCAGACACCTTCCCTACTGTCTCAGCAGGAGAACCAAATTCTGCACCCTCAGCTCCAAACATTGAATCTTGCAGCTTGGCTAATCATTTAAATTCCCCCTTAGCATCCCTTAGCAAACCTGTGATGGATGCCATTTTGGAGGCGAGAAGACCTAGTACTAGAAAATCTTATGCCGACAAATGGAAAAGATTCTGTGCCTGGAATCAGTCTCAAGGGATGAGCACAGCAGCGCCCAGTTTACCTCAGATTTTGCAATACTTAACTGAGATGCTTCAAAAGGGCCTGTCTTTTTCCTCCATTAAAATCCATGCCTCAACCATTTCAGCTCATTACAACACAGAACCCCCCTCCCTTCTCTCATCCTCTGCTCAAGCAGTATCTCAGAGGGGCCAAAAACGTGAGACCACCCAGGAGAGCTCCAACCCCTGCCTGGGACCTTAACTTTGTATTGGAGACGCTCACTCTACCTCCTTTCGAGCCAGCTGCTACTGCAGATTTCAAATTTCTTTCCTGGAAAACGGCCTTTCTTTTAGCAATCACTTCAGCTAGAAGGATATCTGAATTACAGGCCCTTATGGCAGTGAAGTCTTTCATCATCTTTCATGCAGACAGGGAGTCACTCGGGACCAATCCATCCTTCATGCCCAAGGTGGTATCCAGTGTGGCTCTTAATCAGTCCATTCATTTGCCAACTTTCTTTCCCAAGCCACAGAACAAGGGGGAGCGGATTCTATATTCATTGGATGTACACAGACAACTTAAATTCTACTTGGACAGGACTAAATCTTGAAGAAAATCTGAACAACTGCTGGTAGCATTTGCTGCAGGGGCAGAGGGGAAGGCTATTTCAAAACAAGCCATTTCTAAATGGATAAGCCATTGTATTAATTTCTGCTATAAGCACCATGGAAATCTATCCCCCAGGGGATCAGATCTCATTCAACCAGGGCTGCATCTACTTCTACAGCCTTTCTCAGAGGTGTTCCTACCAGGGATATTCTAGAAGCTGCTACCTGGAGTTCAGTTCATACTTTCACCAAGCATTATCACTTACCAATTTTCTCTAAATCCAGAGCTGGCTTTGCCACTGCTGATTTGCAGGGCCTTATAGCTGGTCCTAATGCTGTATAAATCCATCCTCCCAACCATAGCTTTGAGAATCTACCCAAATGTAATGACTGCAACAGTAAAATACGAAGAACGTACTACAGTTGTGTACACTTACCATAAATGTAGATGTTCGAGTGTATTCACTGTTGCAGTCCTGGTTACCCTCTCTCCAGCCCCCTGTTTTTCTCTTACTATACCTCTACTTTCTTTTACTATACTTAAAAGCCTTTTTGGTGTATTTGCTTTTGTTTGGAGGTATATTTTTGTGTTTTTAATTACTTGTATATTTTGCTCCCCATTTGGGGGGCACTTGACATCTGGGGCAAGAAAAACTGATGTAATGGCATCGGCTACATGTTTTATACCCCTGATGACCTGACGTCATGGAAGAAGGGACAGCAACTGACGCAGGACCCAAGACTTTGTTAATCAGGCTGGCTGAGAGCAACCTGCCAGTAGATTACCCAAATGTAATGACTGCAACAGTGAATACACTCGAACATCTACATTTATGGTAAGTGTGCACAACTGTACTTTCTCCTTGTATTGAAAAGATTTCCTCCAGGCTACCTTCTCCACTATTAGTGACATCAAGGTCACCTACCCTGTCCACTAGGTCTACCAGGAGTTTATCTGATGAAGATGTGGGATAGGATTGTAGAGAGACTTTTGAAGACACCTGCTTTGGCCAAACTTCTCGTGGATCCAGAGCCCAAAGGATTTGGGTCAGTTTCCAACTCCATCTTCTGTTACAGTTTCTTCTCTGATCCATCCTCCTGCTTAAGAGATGGAAGATTCCGATGTCCAGGTTGTGTCGGTGTCTGGTCTGGGACCCATAGCTTCCTTGATTCCAAAATTTGCCCCGAGTGTCTCCTTGCCTTCGGAGTAGGAGGTCTCTGGGAGCAGACACTCCCCTGTTGGGTCCACTGAGACTTGTCGAATCTCTTCGGATCTGACCGTGCCTCTGGGGGCCTCGGCGTGGGTGAGTTCGGCTCCTACCTCTGCTTCAGAGCTGCTCTCTTCTGCTCTGGAGATTCCTTTGGCTCAGAAAACTTGTTTGTCAGATTCGGGGACTTCTTTGAAGTGTGGAGTGTCTGCCTTCGAGGTTTTGAGGAGGGCTTTGACTTCTTCACAGTCTGAGACGCAATCTTTTTTGGTTCTTCCTCCCTCTTCAGGCGAGAGGTGTCTTTGTCTTCTCACTGGCCCTCTCCACAGGTCCACAGAGACGTTAGGCCTCAGGACGTACCTCAGGATAAAGCCCCCTCTTCCAAAACCTGTCCAGAGTATCCCACTGAAGAGGTCCCTCGGAAGAGGACATGCAAGAGAAAGCATCATGACTCACCGGAAGAGTCTGTTACATCTGACACTGACCTCGATGAAACAGGAGGGTTCCCACAATCAGCTCCTGAAGATATTTCCTTTGGAGACTTCCTAGAATTATTAAAACAGAGAGGTGATTGACAGCCCTCCACCCCTTAAGCTGAGAATTCAGTTTTCCTGAAGGTCTTTTTGTCGCTCATAAACTGCTTGGGTTACTCCTCTTTCGATGAGCTTGTTGAATTAATCTCATGAAATGCTTGGTAGAACCCAGATACCATTGACCCTACTCCTAGGGGGCCAAATAAATACATCACTGCCCCAAAATTAAAAGGTTTTCTCACAAAGGCTGTATGAGTTGATGGCTTGGTCGTGGCAGTGGCCACTAGAAAGGAACTCTCTGAGACGAGTACCTCTAGCCATCCTCCTAATAAAAATTCTAGGACCATGGTTAGGTCTGGGAAGCGCGTCTTCGCATTAGCGACCTTTGCTTTGTGGTCTCTGAATTATTTCACTCACACCACCAGACTGCAGAGGGACCTGCTTAAAGAATTGCTAGACTCCCTCCAAGGAGGTGTAGCTGTTGCAGCAGCAGTGAAAGTCATTGCTCAGATGTTCTTCGTGTTTCACTGTTGCAGTCATTACATTTGGGTAATCCTGCTGGCAGGTTGCCCTCAGTCGGCCTGAATTCCAAAGTCCTGGGTCCTGCGTCGGCTGCTGTCGCCCCTTCAGTGACGTCAGGTCATCAGGGGTATAAAAGAAGCAGCCAACACCATTTTATTTAGTCTTTCTTGCCATGCGGTGCCCGAAGCAGAAGCAGTTTGCAAGTGCCGGTCGGCCAACCCCTGAGATTTTCGTGTTCGAGTTTCAGATCCGAAGACTTCAATAAAGCCAAGTGCCCCGTTGGGGAAACTTTTTTTCTTGCTCCAGACCAATGTCAGAAAAAGTAAATAATTGTATTTCTTGTGGAAAGCAAATACCTCATAAGGACTTTGATTCTTACTGTATTCCTTGCGTAGACCCTGATCACAACGTTTCTGGTTGTCGGTTTTGTGCTAGATTTAACCAACGCACTATTAAGTGTCGGTATGATTTTGCTTTAAACTATTTTGGACACCGGTTTAATTACCCAGAAATGTCATTGGATAGCCATCCGACTACCGGAGTTCACAAAAAACACAAAGAAAAGGAGAGAGATAGACAACTGAGGCCCAAAACCAACGACAAAGCTTCTTCTAAGCCAGTCGCCGGTTCTCAGTGAGGTGCTTTCGCAGCCCCTGACTCCTGCTATTTTAGAGTCGCAGGCCGCAACCGACTTCCACGTGGAATCGGCCATGCCACTGGAAACTCAAGGCATTGCAGCCTCGGATACTATTCCTTCAGATGGGTCTGGAGCCGCTGAGCAAGCACTGGCTACTGAGGGTGTATTCAGACCTAAACATCTCTGCATTAAACCGACTTCAGCTTCAAAGGCAAAGACTAAAACACCTTCTAAAGCAAAGAAACAAACTCAAGAGCCACATGGACAGGCCTCTATGCCCAAAAACAGATGCTTAAAATGGCCAAAGACTTGATTACCTTGATCAGGGGTTCCCATCCCCCTCCTGATAAGAGGCCCAGGCAAGAGACTGACTATGAATCTTCAGATCAGGTTTCTATTTCTTCTGATTCCTTTTCTGATCAGGAATGTTCTCTTCCCCCCCATGAGGATTCTGATGCTGAAGAATCTATACATTCAGCTTCTCCTCCAGAGGACTATTCTTTTGGGGAAACCTTGCATACCATGAGGGAGCATTTCCATTGGGAGAGCCAAGATTTTTCAGAATCTAAAAAGAGGCTCAGGGATTTCCTTTTACTACCTCAACACAGGCCACTAGCCATTCCACCTGTGTTAGACATTGTAGATGATGTGTTTTCGGAGTCTAGTCTTACCCCTGACTCCTTACCTCCAGCTCCTGTTAAGCCTGACAGATATTACAGGGTTCCTGACTCTCATAAATTCCTTTTTAAAAACCCTGCTGCAGACCCAGAAACTATTTCACAGGGTCCCAAAGGAGTTTAGGCTTCCGCTGCAAGAAACCCTACCCCCTGTGACAGAGATTATAGGGCACTGGATAGATGGGGAAAAAAGGTTTACACATCTCCTACCTTGGCTATAAGGGCCTTAAACTGTCAGTTTCATATGCTCAAATATCAGCAACATGTTATGGCATTGCTTAAACAGAAAATGTTGAACTCTGAATGTGCAGAAAACAAGGAAATGCAGGATTTATTGCATGCAGCTGAACAAGTTGGAAAGCATACTTTGCAATGTGGTTTTGATTCTTTGGAGGCCTCCTGCAGGGCTGCAGTTACGGGTTCTGTAATTAGCAGGCTTGCTTGGTTAAAGGAACAAAATCTGCCTGATCATGTCAAAGTTAAATTATTAGATGCACCTTTACAGCATGATACTTTGTTTGGTGTTAAGGCAGAAGAGGTGTTAAAGAAAATGGAGGACAAAGCTAAATCTATGCAAACTGTCAAAGATTTTTTACAAGTACAGCCACGTAGGTTTAGTAGACACTGGCCTACAAAGAATTGGTCCTTTCCTGTGTCAGACAGACCTGAAAGAGGCAGATCCAGATGCCCTAGAGGCAGATCCCAGGTGCAAGGTTCATACAGGTCAAAGGAATGGGGTGCTTCTACCTCCAAAGTTAAAGAAGACAAATCACAACCATACAGGAAACAGTCCCAATGACTTCCCCCTGCCTGCACCAAGCACTTATCTCCTGGCAGCACCCTTAGGGGGAAAATTAGCACTTTTTTGTCAAAATTGGCACATTATAACCCAGGACAAGTGGATTCTAAATATCATGTCACAAGGCTACAAGTTCCATTTCCATACCCTGCCAAAGGCAAACGGCTGGCCAGATATGCCAAAAAATCAATGGGTAGAGACACAAAAACAAGTCTCATCCCTCATGGACAATGGGGGCCATTCAACAAGTACCAGAGCAAGAGCAGGGACAAGGATTTTACTCAAACTGTTCTTGGTACCCAGAAAGGACAAGGCCTGCAGACCAATACTGGACCTATCTATTCTGAACACATTCCTGGACATACCAAAATTCAATATGTTGAGTTTGCAGCAGCTTCTACCCATGCTGGGCAAGAACGCTTGGCTTGTGACGCTAGACCTAAAAGAGGCATACCTGCATGTCCCAATCAGACAGTTATGCAGAAGATACCTCAGATTCAAGGCTGGCTCAATGTATTACCAATTCTCTGCACTGCCCTTTGGCTTATCTACTGCGTCCAGGGTCTTTACAAAGTGCCTGGCACCAGTAATTGCATTCTGCAGACAAAGAGGAATACAAATATATCCTTACTTGGACGACTGTCTAATTCAAGCAGAGAACAAGGACATTCTTCTACAGCAACTGGCGTTTGTGAAAAGACTTCTAACATGCCTAGGGTACAAAGTCAACGAAAATAAATCAAAACTAGTACCCTCTCAAGAGATAATATTCCTGGGTGCAAGCTTAAATGCAACTACCCAGATGGCTTATCTCACGCCAGACAAACAAAGGCAACTGACTACCTATTTCAAAATGTTAGCAACAAAGGCCCAGTTATGTGCAAGAAAAATTCTGCAGGCATTGAGCTTCATGGCATCCTGCATCCTACTAATTCCATATGCAAGACTGCATATGAGGAAACTTCAGTGGTACCTAAAAAGAGTTTGGACTCAACATTGCCACAGTCTGGAAACAATGATTACTCTCATTCCCTGCCTGCAACATGAGTTTCGATGGTGGGAAAGGCTTGTCACCAAAACAAGGGACAGCCATTCACATTACCCCCAGCCAGGCAGACACTAACAACGGATGCATCAGATTATGCCTGGGGGGCCCACATGGCAGGAAGATGCATTCAGGGCACATGGTCCTCAAACCAAATGCATCTACATATCAATCAAAAAGAGATGTTAGCTGTTCAAAATGCCCTGACAGCCTTCAAGGACCTACTTCATCCGGGACAACTACTGATAAAGACAGACAACACCATGGTCATGTGATATATAAACAAGCAGGGGGGCACACATTCTTACCCCCTTTGCAGACTAGCCATGACTTTGTGGAATAGAGCATTGACTTACCAAGTACATCTGCAGGCACAGTTCCTGCCAGGAAGGAAAAATACTCTGGCAGACGAACTAAGCAGAAACCTCATGGATCCCCACGAGTGGCAGCTGGATCCACAAGTCTTCAGCATGATAACAAAGAAATGGGGATGCCCGGACATGGATCTATTTGCCTCCCTTCACAACTACCAACTAAAAAAGATTCTGCACAAGGACGCATCACAGACAAGCATGGAAAGTGGATGCCCTATCTTTCGGCTGGAAAAACCTATCAGTATATGCCTTTCCCCCACTGCCTCTCCTGCCCAAGGTACTCCTAAAGGTCAGACAGGAGAAGCCAAAGATGATACTGATTGCCCCAGACTGACCCTGCCAGTACTGGTATCCAATCCTAAGGAACTTGTCTCAATGCCCAGCTTGGACCTTACCTCAGATACCTCATCTACTGTCCTAGCAAAACAATCAGATCCTGCACAGCCAACTCAGGACTTTAAACCTAGCAGCATGGCCGATAATGTAGTCATACAAAACACACCTCTCAGTAAAGCTGTGATGGATGTCATTTTGGAAGCCAGAAGGCCTAGTACTAGAAAATCTTATGCTGGAAAATGGAAGAGATTCTGTGCTTGGAACCAGGCACAAGGAACTGATGCAGCTGTGCCAAATATTCCTCAGATTTTGCAATACTTAACTGAGATGCTGGACAAAGGCCTATCTTTTTCATCTATTAAAATTCATGCCTCTGTCATTTCGGCTCATTACAATACAGAGCCACCAATCTTTTCTCATCCCTTATTAAAGCATTACCTCAGAGGAGCCAAAAAATTTAAGGCCTCCAAGGAGATCACCAATGCCTGCATGGGACCTCAACTATGTCTTGGAAAAACTCACCCTGCCTCCTTTTGAGCCAGCTGCTACTGCTGATATATAGTTTTTATCTTGGAAAACAGCTCTGCTCCTAGCAATAACTTCTGCAAGATGAGTTTCAGAGCTACAGACACTCATGGCTGTGGAACCTTTTATCATTTTTTTTATCCAGACAGGGTCTCTCTGAGGACAAACCCAACATTTATGCCTAAGGTGGTGTCCAGTGTGGCTCTTAACCAAACTATTCATCTGCCAACTTTTTATCCAAATCCATAGAACAAGGGGGAGAGAATTCTGCATTCTTTGGACTTACACAGACAGCTTAGATTCTACTTGGACAGAACCAAAGTTTTCAGAAAGACAGAGCAATTACTAGTGGAATATGCTGCAGGATTACAAGGAAAGGCTATCTCAAAGCAGACTATTTCAAAGTGGATAGGCCACTGCATTCGTTTCAGCTACATACACCATGGCAAGCCAGTGCCTAAGGGCATTAGGCCACATTCAACCAGAGCTACAGCCACTTCAGTAGCCTTTCTCAGGGGAGTACCAACCAAGGACATTTTAGAGGCTGCTACTTGGAGTTCATTGCACACCTTTACAAAGCTCTATCGTCTGCCACTCTACTCTAAGTCCAGGACAGGCTTTGCCATTGCAGTTCTGCAGGGCTTCATAGCCGCTCCTAATGATGTTTAGCTCCAGCCTCCCAACCATATCTTTGAGACTCTATCCAAATGTAATGACTGCAGCAGTGAAACACGAAGAACATAGTACAGTTGTGTACACTTACCATAAATGTAGATGTTCGAGTGTATTCACTGTTGCAGTCCAGGTTACCCACCCACCATCCCCCTTTCTTCTGATGGAACCTATCTTTCCTTCTCTGATTTATGCAACCTATGTGGTGTATTTGCTTGTAGATGAAGGTAAAGTTTATATTGATGCATGTATTTTTATGTATATAAATTTTGGCTACCCTTTTAGGGGGCACCTGACATCTGGGGCAAGAAAAACTAAAGAAAATGGTGTCAGCTGCTTCTTTTATACCCCTGACGACCTGACGTCAGGGAAGGGGTGACAGCAGCCGATGCAGGACCCAGGACTTTGGAATTCAGGCCGACTGAGGGCAACCTGCCAGCAGGATTACCCAAATGTAATGACTGCAACAGTGAATACACTCGAACATCTACATTTATGGTAAGTGTACACAACTGTACTTTTGCTACCTTGAATTCAGTTGTCAACTCGTCCATGAGGCTTATTTCTTTTGGAGCAGATGGAATGAGTAGGGCAGCAGGCTCAGGTATCTCTTTCAGGAGGCAGGCCTGAATGTTTCTTTGCGATTTCATGGAGCCCTTCAAGTCTTCCTTCATTAATGCCCCTTTTGTGGCTCATCCCTTTTTGGGCCAAAAGTGAAGGGAAACACTCACCGGGTATGAACAAGAAGGTAGGACCTTGTCTGCCATTGGAGTCTATTTTTATACTCCTACTAGACCCTTTCCCAAGGGTGAAAAAGGTTGTGGAAAGATGTGGTTCAAAAAATCAGAGAGGTCTTACCAAAACACACAAGGTGAAAGTTCCCCCAGAGGCAGAGGTGGGGGGAAGACAGTAACGGAAGACACCACCATCAAAGCATGGGGGCCTGCAAAACCAAGGCTCCAGAGAATCTTTCTTTGGGTGACCTTACCGGTGTTCCTGAAGGAGTGCCCGATTGCTTGTCTCTGGAGGCAGTCGAGGTGCAATTGTCCCTGCACCAAGAAACCTGGCTAAAGATAAACGACAGATGGCTGCAGGACATAATATCCAGAGGATATATCATCCCCTTCTCCCTTCCTATCCGAAGAAACAAAGTGGTTCCAGATGTTCCACCCAGTCAAAAGGAACAAGCCACTATAGAAATTCAACAGTTGCTAACAAAATGAATCATCAAAGAAGCCCCCACAGACCAGAGAGGATCCGGAACTTACTCAAAATTCTTTTTAGTTCCGAAGAGAACAGGAGACTGGAGACCCATTTTAGATCTCAGCAATCCAAACAAATCAGTAAAGAAGACAAGGTTTCGGATGGTATCACTGCAGTCAATACTTCCATTTCTGGAAAAAGACGATTGGATGTGCTCTGTAGACCTTCATGACATGTACTAACATATTCGAATGGACAGGCGGTCCAGGAGGTTCTTGCACTTCCCGCTAGGAGCCAGTCACTTCCAGTTTCGAGCTCTGCCCTTTGGTCTCACTACAGCCCCCAAGAGTGTTGATGTATGGCAGAAGTAGTGGATCACTTGAGACTAATAGGAATCTGCGTGTTTCCATACCTGGACGACTGGCTTATAACTGCCTCGACCAGGCATCACTTACTCCAGTCAAGGGATTATGTCCTTCAACCCTGCTGCTCTCTAGGCATTACCATAAATTATTAAAAATCTGCGCTAAAACCATCATAAACCTTGCTGTTCATAGGAGCAGAGATGAACACTACTACTCAGATAGCAAGGCTTCCACAAGACAGAGTAGATGATCTCCATTATCTCGTCAGAATTCTAATAATGAAGTCCAAAGGTATAGCAAAACTAGTCCTCTAGGTCCTAGGGAAAATGGCTGTATCCATCATATTAATTCCCCTAGCTCGTCTCCACATCAGCCTATCTCTCCCTGGAGGAATGGTTTCAGCCCAGAAATTAGTAGTTTATTGGCCATTTTGGGCTAATTTCTCTCTTTCGTTTCCCTGCTATAAAACCTGCATTTGCGTGGTTTTGCGCGCCGGGCAGCTCCGGTTAGCTAGGGTATAACTGTTCCCGGCTCCACAAAGTCTACTCTTCATTTTTTCCCTTGGAACTAGACAAACGTTCAACTTAAGCAATCAAACCATTCACTTCTCATACCAGCACTTGCTCAAAACTCATAGCAAGCACTAACAAACCTTAGCACTAGCCCCCCCCCCCGTACTGTAGAGAAGGACAAGGCTCCCTATTTGACCTTACCCGCCAATCAGTAAAACAGTTCACTGTACCTATCCAGGCATGTCCAAAGGGCAGTTACAGGTGTACTCTCTGGTCCATCTGGTGAATCTGGGCATTTTGAGGCAATGTTACAATTGCCTTATGTACACAAACAACCCTCTCCTCCTTCCACCAAACACTAATACATGTGAGAGTTGCAATTATACAGCCAAATTCTGGGCTATGCTCTCTCAACCCAAGACTGGACCAGGCAGTCAAAAGGAGAAGGGAATTACTTGCATCACACCACCAGTCTCACATAGACCTATGAAACCAGCACCGACAAAAAACACACATAAATACACGAAAACATACTCAAAAAACACACACAAATACACGAAAACATACTTGGAGGCTCTAAATAAAAATCTGCAGAAGCAATAGAGACCTCCAATGCAGACATCCAAGCAACCTCTATCCCCCAACACAAACCATGAAACACATACTTCACAAAACTAGTGTGCCAAACAATCACAGCCCTTAAGGCACAATAACATACCCAACACACTAGTAATAGGTGACTCTATAGTCAGGCACACTGATGTCCCACTCACTAGGCTGAACAAAGAGAAGGTTACTGTTAGCTGCTTGTCGGGTGCCAGGATCCGCCACATAACACAAGCACTTAGGTCGCTCCAGAACAAGTACAAATATGACTCTGTCATTGTCCATGTTGGTGTGACCCCTGCCCTAAACAAGCTATACAATCAAAGGAGGAAACTAATACAGAAAAGTGTAAAATCCCAAAAAGGGAAGTCATCCCATATCAGTATTGGCAAGAAACTACATTCCCTCGAAATCATCCATGGCTAGCTTCGAAAGAAAAATTGCCAAGGACTCCAAAGATAACCACAAGGCATTTGTTAGCTATGTCAAGAATCTAAGTGGCAAATCTCAGATCTGCTTGGAGTTAGTGCAGAATGGCACAAAATACACTGAACTGACCGATATAGCCCACATCCTGGCAGAGACAGGTTCAGTGCAAACTTCACCTCCCTCTCACCCCCAAAAGGGCCCATAACTATACCAGAAGATTGTAGTTCCCCTGAAATCACAGACACTCAGGTTAAAACAGCCCTCTCCAAAGCCAAAAGCATAGCATCAATGGGACCGGATGGTGTCCCAGGCTGCGTCCTACATGAGCTCAAAGATGAACTAACCCCTCCCCTAAACACACTCAGCCTCTCCACAGGCTACGTGCCTACAGAGTGGCGCACATAAACAGTTATTCCACACCACAAAGGTGGAGCCACAACAGACCCCGGAAACTATCACCCTATAAGCCTGACTAGCTTGGTCTGCAAAGCTATGGGGTGCATCATCATGGATCTCATTAACAGAGACATTGGAAACCTCCAAACACTGGACCCTACCCAGTTAGGCTTTGTTACGGGCAGATCATGCCTCCTAAACCTGGAGGACTTCTTTGAGACAGTTACCAAGGCTATAGACGAGGGAAAGATGGTCCACACAGCCTACTTAGACCTTACAAAGGCCTTCGACACCATTCCCCACTTGGGTATTATAGACAAGCTCACCAGCCTGAACATAAACCCCTATGTCACGAGATGGGTTGCCAGCTGGCTCATGGACAGAACCCACATGGTAAGAGTTGCAGGAGCTAGGTCTGACTCTAAACCGGTCACAAGTGCCGTTCCCCAGGGCTCAGTCCTAGGACCCCTCCTGTTCGACATGTACTTCTCAGAGGTACAGGCAAGCACAGGAGGACTATGGCTGACCAGGTTTGCAGACGACTGCAAACTAGGGGCTATAATTGACTCTCCAGCTGACACAGACATCCTCCAAAAGGGTCTCACTGAGACAGATACCTGGTGACAAAACCATGGCCTCAAGCTAAATGCTAAAAAGTGCATAGTCATCCCCTTTGGAAAAAACAAAGTACCCACAAACTACCACATAGGTGGTAGCCCCCTAAATACAGAAGACATAATAAGGGATCTGGGGACCCAAGTAGATAGTAACCTCTCCTTTGATAATCACATTGCCAAAGTGGTTAGAAAATCCTTCTATGTGGCCCACCTAATCACAAAAGGGTTTGCATCCAGATCAAAAGAGGTCATTGGGCCCCTCTATGCATCACTCATCAGACCCATCATAGAGTACAATGCCCCATTTGGGATGTACCTTACAAGACATCTGCAACAACTGAAAAGACCACAGAAGTACCTCACCAAGGGGACCACTGGCCTCTGGTCTCAGGCAGATGCCCTATGCAGCTCGATTGAAGAAACTCCAGCTGTACTAGGTTGCATACCGCCTACTCAAAGGTGATCTCTGCCTGACATACAAGGCCATGTCCAACCCAGAATTGATGGACATGCTCCACCTAAAGAAAACCATATCCCCTCGAGCCACACGCTCCAGGGATCTAAACCTCACCACAGCAATAAATAGGATGTGCTGGAGGGGTAGATTCCTGTCCCAGAGACTTCCTATGCTCTGGAACAAGATTCCAATCTACATTGGGCAGAGCTCCTCGCTAACCCTTTTCAAGAGAAACCTTGACAAGTGGATGGGAAACAGAAAGTTTACCCCAGGGATCACTTCAATGGCTCTGCTGGACAGAGGCACAGGGAACTAATCTATGGGGGTGGCGAAAGCCAACACATTCCGGCTAGGCTTATAAATGCCTTCGGGCAGATAGCCTAGTACCTACCTATGAACATGAGGGTTCTTCAGTGGATGCTATTTGCTCACTGGTCAATCTTGCAACTTCCAGTGTCTCACAAGATCATAATAACCAATGCCTGCAGAAAAAATCTCCAGTGGTGGATCCACTTACCTTCAGTACTTCAAGGCCATCCTTTCATTCCTCCTCCACCCCTGGCCACGGTGACCATGGACACTTCCCAGATAGGATGGGGGTGGGCATTTTCTCGGGAAGACAGTTCAAGGCATCTGGCAAGAACACGAGGCTCACTTGCATATAAATGTCCTGGAGATGAGAGCGGTGTTTTCAATGTTGCAAACATTCCAGGACTCTCTTCCTATGGGAACAGTTGCAATCCAGATGGACAACATGTCTGTAGTGTGGTATATCAACAAATGTGGGAACCAGATCGTACCAACTTTGTCGAGAAGCTCTCTGGGTCTAGTGTTGGGCAATAGCCTCCAACCCCTTTCTAATAGCAACGCACATCCTGAGGAAATCCAACGTCATTGCGGACAGAATGAGCAGAGCCATTCTGTGGCCACACAAGTGGTCCCTCAATCAGAAAGTTACAGAAGTCACCTTCTGCAAATGGGGCCACCATTGCTGCGAACTTTTTGCATCACCCAACAATGCCAACTGCAGCAACTACTTTGCCCTAATCCCTCCTATGGGGGAGTTACCATGGGATGCACTTGTTCACAATTGACCCCCAGGACTTCTTTATGCCTCCCCCCCCCCCCCAATTCCTCTAATTCCAAAGCTCCTACAAAAAGCGAGTTTGGAGACCATCATTATCCTAATTGCTCTGTACTGGCCTTGTCAAATCTGGTTTCCCTTTCTTCAGCTTAATCTCGGGATGAACCCTGGATTCTAGACCCAGTTCCGGACCTTCTGACACACCAGTCGGGGATGGTTCTTTCCCCACCTAGACCTCCTGAAGTTGACAGTTTGACTGCTCCAGTTCCCGTAGTTGCCAGGTTTCCATTCCTCTCTTCCTCAGTCAGGCATATTATTTTATCATCTCATAAAACTTCTACTCGGAAAATTTACAAAAGCAAATGGAAGTTTGTTTATATGGGCAAACAGTAAAAAAATAGACCCTTTTTCAGTACCAGTTCATTCTGTTTTACAGTTTTTGTCAGAAATCTTCAATGATGGCGCAGCAGCAGCTTCGGTTAAAGTTCAGCTAGCTGCGATCTCTAACGTTCATGTAGGAGAAAATGACCATCCTGTCATGTCACACAGGCTTTGCAAAGCATTTTTGAAGGGTACCGTTATGCTAACACCTCTATATAAACATCCAATGCCCCCTTGAAATCTCAATTTCATCTTATCCAATATTATATCCCCCCCCTTTGAGCCCTCAGCCACATGTGACCTGAAATATCTCTCCTAGAAAACTCTGTTCTTGGTGGCAATTACTTCAGCCAGAAGGGTATCTGAGTTGCACACCTTGTCCATAAAACCACCTTACCTATTCTTTCACAAAGACAGGGTGTCATTACACACTAATCCATCCATTCTACCTAAAGTTGCAACAGAAAATACCCTTAACCAATCTGTTAGACCTTCCAGTTTTCTTTCCCAACTTCCAAAATAAAGGGAGAGTATTCCTTGCATCTCCTAGACATTCATAGACAATTACGTTTCTGTTTACACAGAACTTTGGAATTCAGAAAGTCAGATCATCTTTTTGTCTCATATGCTGACACAAGGAAAGGTCAACCAGTTTCAAAAGTCACATTGTCCAGATTGCTTTCTTTATGCATATCCCACATTTACAATTCCAAAAACAGAGCCCTCCCAAATATTGCTAAAGCTCATTCCACTAGATCTGTGGCCACGTCTGCAGCCTTACAAGCTACACTACCACTGGGTAATATCTGTGCTGCAGCTACTTGGTCAAGACCTCATACCTTTATTACTCATTACAAAAGTAGATCTGACCTCTAGGAGTAGAGCTTCCTTTGGTTCTATGGTTCTGAGGAATATTCTTCAATGAGCTATCTAAGAATTCATTTGCTTGGGACATGGTCCCACAAGTGAGAAAAAAGGCGAGATGGACAACATCACATAAAGAAGTTATGTTCTTACCAAAACGTTCTGTGTGTGTAGTTACTTGGGTGGATGCCAACAATTATGCATTTCTTAGCATTTAGTGTTAGTCCATGGCTCTGACACCAATTGTTTGTCTGTGCCATCCCCTCCTAGAAAATATTTGTGTCAGTGTGGGATTCAGTGACAGTGCCTAATTTGCAGTTATCTGCAAATTTAGTCAGCCAGAGGCTACTGACATTGGCCTTGACTTCTGAGAAATAAATACCAAGATGGAGTGGCCCAAGGACTGATCCCTGAGGGACTCCACTTGTGACTGGCGTCTTTGTAAGGGTCTGGTCTGTGAGCCAGTTGGCTATCCACCAGGTGTCTTACAAGTTTGTACCTAACCTCTTGAGTTTGTCAACAATGCCTGAGTGAGGTATTGCGTCAAATCCTTGGTCAGGTCAAGGTAGGCAGTGTGAACCATTTTTCCCTCATCTATTGCTTTGGTTACCTTCTCAAAGAAATCCACCAGGTTGAGTAGGCATGATCTGCCATTGATGAAACCAAACTGGGTTGGTTTTCAGTGTTTGGGCGTTTACTATATCTCTGTTGATCTCCATGATAATGCTTTCCATGGCTTTGCATGCAAGACTATTGAGACTTATGGGTCTGTAGTTTCCAGGGTCTGTAGATGGCCCACCTTTGTGCAGAGAGTCTGTAGATGGCTCACCTTTTTGCAGAGAGGTAACTGATGCCATTCTCCATTCATGAGGCATGAAGCCTCTTTGGAGGCTACAGTTAAATAGTCATTCCAGAGGCCCTGATAGGTCATATTTCATGCTATTTAGAAGGCATCCTGAGATATTGTTTGGGCTCATTGATGTAGTGTTCTTGGTCTTGGAGCATTAAGGACCCATTCCCTAGTGATAGTAGAGGGAGTTATATTTGATAGTATTTCCTGAGGGAAGGTTGAGGGGGAGAGAGGGGTAAAGTTGGAGCTGAATTTATCAGCCAGGATTTGTTATATCGTCTGGCTCACTATAGATGGCTGCATTTACAATGAGCTCTGCACACAATTGTGCATTGGCTTTGAGGTTGCAGACTCAGCTGAAGAATGTTTTGTGGTTCTCCTTGGCCCGGGAGGCCAAACTTACCTCAGATTTGGCTTTGGTAGACTTTATTTGTCCTCTGAGATGTTTGTTTAGTTTGAGAGTGCTTTTATCCTGCTGAGTGCTGCACCTCCTAATTTTTGCCATGATTTTCTTCTGTTATACAGCTTATTGATTTTGTGATTCCACCAGGGTGGCTTGTTTTTTGAGTTAGTTTTATACCTATTCCTGGTGTGTAACATGCTTGTACAGGGTTTCTGTGAACAGTTCTGCATAGGCAGCAGTGTTCTTAGGGTTTATGGGGGCTTGACATTTTGCCAGGTTGACACTTAATAGCAGGAGGTTAGCATTAGAGTAGTTCCTGAATATTCCAAGTAAAACCTGGCTGTCTAGCTTTTATTTTACTTCAAAGACAATTTTGTGGTATGACCTTACCAGGGAAGACATTACAATTGGGTGGTATGCAGCACTCTCCCATATTAGTGAGGACCAGCTCTAGTGTGGTTGCACCCCTGGTTGATGTATTGACTGTCTGGTCCAGGAAGTTTGTGTTTACAAAATCCAAGAATCTCTGTGCCTGTACGTTTGGTATTGTATAGGATTCCCAGTTAATAGTGGGGTAATTAAAGTTGCCCATGAATATGGTATTTGGTTGGATGGTTAGTGTTTCTCATAAGTTTAAATACATGGTATGGGTTTCCTGGGACATAGAGGGGAGGACCTATAGCTTGCAAGGAAGTGGTATTAGATTTTGCCTATGGTGATTTGAACATGAAGCAGCTCAAGTGCATTGGCCTTTTTGACCAACCTTGAAGTATATTTATTTTTGATGTAAATAGAGACACCTCCACCTTTGGTCCCTGCCTGTTAAGTAGCTGGTCTAAATGTGTGGAATGGATTATAACCTTGCACTGTTGGGTGTGCTCTCCATAGCCTCAAACCATGTCTTGGTTATTGCACAGATGTCAGTATTCTCTAGGGTGAAGAGAGCTTCCAGAGAGTGGAGCTTTTTGTTTAGACTTCTAGCACTGAGCAGTAATACCTTTAGATTTTCTTGGTTTTGATTTGCTTTGTCAGAAGTACTTTCAGTTTGGCATTGCCTAAAAAGGCACTATGGAGGAAGGCAATGTTTTAGCTAATATTCAAAAGCATAGAGGGGGGAGGTGCAGACCATCCCTGGCAAAGTAATATGGTCTGTTGACCTTCTCCTTCCATGCCGGTAAATATTGCACCCCCTTTGAATGACACCAGAAACTAAACCAATTATTGAAGCCAGTCATCTTTTATTTGTATTGTGGCATCATCTTTGGAGAAGTTAAAATGCTGCCTCAATGCTAGGCTCATACCAACCTGAGACACATATTCCAAGAGCTCCATGATGTCTCTCTTCATGTAGTCTAGGTAGGTACGTCTCAGGTAATTTATTCCAGCATGGACTATGACTGTGACATGTTGGTACTTGTGGTCAAGTGACCTGATGGCATACATAATGTGGCAGATCCTAGCTCCTGATAAGCAACTGACCGTGACTTTATCCTTACTTAGCCTGGTGAGAGGGAACATCAGTGTCTTACTATGCTTGTCAATTCATATGCTATATCCCAGTTCAGAAGAATCATTTCCTTAGTTACCATTTGCTCCTCCAACATTTCTGGCAAAGGTATTCTATGAGGAATTTAAAATCTGCTTCCCAAAACCATGTTCACAATTACATGTTTGTTTCCTATAACATCTCCAACATTAGTCACCTGCCTGAGGAATTATTTCTGAAGTCTGTTTGGGGCACACAAATACCCAGTCAAACACTTTTCAGCAAAAATTACAAACTTTCTGGACATTCTTACTTGAAAGCCTTAGGGATGTTCCTCCCATTATTCATTTGTGTAATGTCTTTCCATTCTTTAATCCCAATCTTTTCTAATGTACTGTGATTTTTATAGTTATAGGTAGGTACTAGGCTATCAGCCCTAGGGGCCTATACAAGGCTATCCAAAAAGGTACTCTGGCTTTCGTCACCCAAGAAAATTATTTTCCTGTGCCCCTGTTGAGCAGAGCCACAGAGGTGATCTCAGGGGTGAATTTCCTATTTCCATCTAATCATCAAGATTTTTTTTGAAGAGTGCTAATGAGGATCTTTTATTGATATAGATAGGTAGTTTGTTCCAGAGTATGGGCAGTCTCTGGGACAGGAATCTATCCCTCCAGCATGTTCTGTTTATTGTGGTGACAAGGTTTAGGTCCCTAGAGCATGTAGCTCAGACGGATTGGGATTTCTTTAAGTGGAGCATGTCTAACAGCTCTGGGTTTGACATAGCTTTGTATGTTAGGCAGAGATTGCCTCTGAGTAGGCAATATGCGACTGAGTAAAGCTGGAGTTTTTTGAGACTGTCTGCGTAGGGCATCTGTTTGAGGCCAGTAATCCTCTTTGTGAGGTATTTATGTGGCCTTTCCTGTTGTTGTAGATGTCTTGTGAGGTACATACCAAAAGGGGCATTGTACTCTATAATGGGTCTAATGAGTGATGAGTAGAGGTGAACAATGACCTCTTATTTCCTGGATGAGAAACCTTTTGTGATGAGGTGTGCCATGTAGAAGTATTTCCTGACTACTGTGGCGATGCGACTATCAAAGGAGAGACTGCTGTCCACCTGTGTCCCAAGGTCTCTATCACACTTTCGGTGTTAAGTATACTACCACCTATGTGGTAGCCCATAGGTACAGAATTTTTACCAAAGGGAATGGCAGTGCATTTTTTGGCATTGAGCTTGAGGCCATGGCTTTGACACTAGGCATCTGTCTCAGTGAGGCCCTTTTGTAGGATGTCCATATCGTTAGGAGTTTCAATTCTGGCTCCTAGTTTGCAGTCCTCTGCAAACTTAGTTGCCAAAAACCTTCTGTGTTGGCCTGTACTTCAGAAAAGTAGATACCAAACAGGAGAGGACCCAGGACTGAACCCTGTGGTACTCCACTTGTCACTGGTCTGAAGTAGGATTTGGTGTCTGCTACTTTCACAGTGTGGGTTCTGTCAGTGAGCCAGTTGGAAACCCATCTTGTGAGATAAGGATTTATACCTAGTTTAGTGAGTTTATCTATAATTCTAGAGTGGGGGATGGTGTCAGAAGCCTTGGCAAGATCTAGATAGGCTGTGTGAACCACCTTACCCTCATCTTCGGCTTTGGTGACTGCTTCAAAGAAGTCAGTCAGGTTTAGGAGACATGATCTGCCTTTTACAAACCCGAACTGGGTGGGGTCCAGAGTTTGGAGATTAATATAATATTTTGTATGCGCTACTAATTATCCCTTTTTAAGAGCAACTTCTTTTCTGGACTCCATGAAAAATGCTAGCAGAGCTAGTCTTTCCTTTAACAATCCCTTTCCCTTTCTCTTTGCCTGTACTCTTATAATGCTTAGTAGGGAAGTAGTCTGTAATCTGCAGTCTAAACTTCGTTTAGCATCATCTCCTGTTTTTTACCATTCCATGTTTAGTTATTTGCTCCACAGTCCTCGATTCCTTTTCTTATTTTCTCAGGGAAATTCCAGTCCTGTCTTGCTTACTTTCTGTGCTCCTACTTGCAGTCATCCGTACTGGTAAAATTTATTTTTTCCATTTCTTTGTTGGCTTGGTTCTTAGAATACTACCTGTTACTTGTTGAATATAATAATCTATGATGGTTGTTATTCTCATTAAGGTCCTGTATACAAAATCCTACTCTTTCTTTACTCCCCCACGTATTTCGTCATCATCTCTTTCCACTTTGACTTGTAACCTACTGCTTGTGTTGTGTAGATGAGCCTTAATTGCCTACTTCTAAAATATCCAGGTAATCTTAATCCACCTTGTTCTATGGGGGAGAATTAATTTATCCCAGTTAATTGTTGCACTCTTCTGCTCCTATATAAATTCCTTCAACTCTGTTAATTATGTTCCACAACTTCTCTGACTGGTAAAAATGCTTCTGAACTGTTTATGAAACTAAAGGAACTAGAAACTTTTTCACTGTCTGTATCTTGCTATCCATATCTAAAATTAAGAGCTTCCAGTTTCTCAATTTTTATTTTTGTATTATCTTTAATTTGGTCTCTTCCCACATAACCTTAGCTGCTGTAATAGAATCTTTTCAAATCTGTACACCAAATGACTTCATCTTATTATGTTGCCATAAATATGGGTATATTGCTGAACCAATTTAGAGTACATAAAACAAAGGCTGTAGCAGTAAATTAGCTTCATTTATTTTATATTCTGAAAAGATTTGAAACGTCATCAAAATATTCCACAGCCCTGAAATGTCCTTTTGTGGATTTATCAGGTACAAAATGTTATAATCTGCAAGTAATAGTTTTCTTATTTAGTTAGAGAGAAACCCACCAACATTAATTCCTGCCTCCAAGCCTACATAAAACCTCATAATTAACCCTTTTATTTTATCAGGGGATGCAAATGCTACTATTCTCTACTCATAAACCAGCTGGTTCTTTCAAATGCCTTCTCTGCTCCAAAACCCAGCAGCAATAGCAGCATTTTATTTTTACTCTGCTTCTCTCTGGATCATCATTGTTCATCAAAATCCCACCAACAATAGCAGCATTTTTTACTCTGCTTCTCTCTGGATCGTCATTCCTTTAGTGTTAAGTATTTTTCTCCACTCCACAAAACCACATTGATCACCATCTATTAGTTTTAGCAGCTTTTGTCATTCTCAACCACTATAAACTTAAAACGCTTTATAGGCATGGTTTAAAAGTGAAGTGAGTTTATATGAAACTGGGTCTGAAGAGTCTTTTACCCACTTTCTGTAATGCTTCCACTACAGCTTTTTTCTAAGATGGTGGTAGTTCTCTCTTCCTTTTTAAATACTGTTAAACAAAACCTTCTAAAACTTTACCAGTTTCTACCCTTCCATCTTCCAAAGTTCCATCTGAATACAGTCTATTCCTGGAGACTTCATTATTGATTGGTTAGAATATTTTTTTTATCTCATCTGTTCATATCTTAGCTATTAATTGTTGGGCCTTATCTTCCTGTACCCTTGGCATAATTCAGTCTTTCATAAGTATTCCCACTTGTTCCTTTTCTTGGTTTCCAAATTCCTCTGCTTTATAAAGGTTATAAAATTTCTTAAATCTCTTTAATTTACAGGCTTCCAATCTTTGGCAGCAACTCTATTTTCTGTTGTCTATGTTCTTGTGCTAAAGGTTTTTGTGCTGAAAAAGTTCTTGCTTAGCAGCAACCCTTCCAAACTCACTCATGTTATCCAAATGCTTCCTTATTTTTCTTTAGCACTTTGCAGTTGTCCCCTTTTCTTGTTCTATAAGATTTCCCTTATTCTGCAATACTTTAACCTTTGGCAGCCCTTCTAAGTAATTCAGTTCACTTTTCTCCCCAGACCTTTTTGTCTTGTACCATATTTTTAAACTTCATTTTTATTTAGTCCTGTTCATTAGCTAATCCTTCTGAAGAAATTATATCTTCCTTAATTAACTTTTCGGTCATTTCTACTGCCAATTCCTTAAATTCCTCTCTCTTAAGCAGGTAAGTGGGAAAGGGGCATGATCTTGTTTTTACTTCATTATAATGCATCTTTCTGTTTGTTTGTATTGGTGCATGGTCTGCAGTATGTATTAGATGTGTTAAAGCTTTCAATTAAATGCATGTGTTTTTGTTAAGTATAATTTCTGTCCAGCCTCGCCCAGTTCTTGCACCTTAAGGAATAATATGTAAATTCTATCTGCATTCCTACTACTGAATTAACATCTTCTGTACCAAACGTTCTCATACATTTCTTCAGAAATATAACCTCTTTTGTTATATTTTCCCTCCTTGGTCCCCTCAATACATCCTTAGTTTTACAAATCAAGTTCCATTCCTACCAGTAAATAATGCTGCCTGCTGAAAGCTGATTATTTCCTCCCCAAATTTCTTAAGCTCCGTAATAGCAGATGTGATGTTGCTTTTTTGTCCGTTCCTTAACCATTAGTCTTTGGATTTAACTCTGACCTCTTCTCAGACTTTGGATCCGTATGTCAAGCTCCTCCCCTTAACCGTAATCCTCTCCCAAGCCTCAGTTACTAAGATCTTATTTATTTGCTGCTTCCAGTAACCAGACATGATTAACATGGTTCAAGCTTTTGGAAGATAAGTGACCATCTTTTTTGACGTACCTCTTTTGTCAGTATCTTGACTTCTTATTTTGTACTCCTACCTCCCCTAGTTTAAAAAAATATATATATATATTTTTCTACTAGTTATTAGTGCTGTTTTTTTTTTTTTTCTCTAGGCTCACACCTTTCCTTTCTTCTTTATTTCTACTAGTCCTGTAGTAGTGTTTGTACGATTGCTGGAATTTTCTTTACCAGACTTTGGGAACACTTTTTTTTTTTTTTTACCATTGCTAGTAAACTTGTCTTGTACTGTTTCTTCTGTGGTATTGTTTCTAATTTTTGCTTTTAGGATTGGACTACATTGCTGTGACCATGTTTGATAAGCTTATAGGTTTTAAAAAGTGTTCATCTTGTGGGCACTTAGAGTGCATATATTGTCTTGGGGCCACACATCTTGACGTTGAGTGTGAAATTTGTTCTGGTTTCAACTACAGAGCCCTGGTTGAGCACAGGAACAAGTTAGTACTACCTTCTTCCTCTTTGTCAGTGTCTTGAGCTTCTCCCTCTGCGA
Source organism: Protopterus annectens (assembly GCF_019279795.1). Lineage (NCBI taxonomy): Eukaryota > Metazoa > Chordata > Ceratodontiformes > Protopteridae > Protopterus > Protopterus annectens. The sequence goes on from NC_056737.1 coordinate 881,829,139, forward strand.
AGAAGCTACCAGAAAAATCTTAGGGGGAGAAAAGAGAAGTCCAAAGAAAAGCCAAACGAGTTGAGGAAGCACTTCCCCAACTGCTGTTCTCACTCGGCACTGACTTCGGCTCTCCCATCCAGAGTATCCAAGACCTTGAATACATTCACCTCTTTGGATCTGACAGTATTCCTTGATAAATCTCCTTTCCGTAGGCGACAGTGGTTCTCTCTGGAACCGATCTCATCAGGGCTACAGTCTCACTTTTTGAAAGAAACTCCCCGTAGAGTTTCAAGACCTCCATCTACATCCTCACCCTTTAGGTCTAACAGGAGCCTGTCTGAAGCAGATGTGAACTGGATAAGAAAAGTTCTCAGGACTCAAATTCCATCAGGATTACTTCTGACTCTGGCTCCCATTGGACCAATCCAAACACCTTTAGTAACTCCTACTCCAGTTCGTTCCCTCCGCTTCAGAGATTCCAGATCCAGGAATTGTGGGATTGTTTGCGTCAGATCCAACGGCTGGACTTTTCTTCAACTCTGACGACTTCTCTGATTCAGCTGGCGCTGACCTTGGCAGAACTGGTGGGATCTTGTAGCTGTAGCTTAGGCACTGGGTCCAGGGGTAAGGGTTTGATTCTGAGACTTGTGAGCCATCCCTTGCCCTTTGGGCTTCTGAACTATTCAGTTCAGTTCTGACTTGTGTCAAGTCAGGGTCACAGGATTGTCTTGTAAAATATTTGTTTGTATTAGCTTTTTTTTGTGTGCATTACGTTAAAGGTGTAGTCACATGACCCTTTCCTTTTTGTATTTAAATCATGTGTTTCAAGTCAGCTATTTGCCTGAAGAACCCTGTATTAGTGAAACTCTAGTACTAGCAAGCTTTAATAAATTTCCTGCTGTTTAAATATAAAGTGTCATGGTGCCGGTTTACTTTACATTTTGTTTTATTTTACCTGATTTCTTAGTACACCGGCTTTATCTATGTGGCAGAATTATTGTATATTTGTGGGTTTTTTCTTTTTTCGCCATGGACATGGCAACTCTATTTTTCAGTACCGTCTACCAGCACGCATAAACAACTATTAATACCAGCCATAAATGTTTTTCTTGAAATGACTTTGAATCCACTTATACAAGGTGTTACTTTGGAAGACGGGAATGGGGCCGACAGCTCAGATGGTCAGCAGAATGCATATATTTATAGCCCTAAGCTGTGTACGTTTGAAACTAAAATGCAAGTTTGAGACTGCAATGGCAGCGTCTCATTTGATGTGTATATAAAATACAAGTTGATTCCTAGGGGCCTACACATTTTGAAAATGTCCACCTACAGGAATAAATATCCCACATTGTTAAAACAGTGGCAGGCCTTAAATCTTGACTGCTCAATTCAGTATATGAAACTTATGAACAATGTATGTGATAGTGTTCAATCTCGCCGTTTGTTCTTACACATGGGTTCGGAGCCGATCCTCGGCTCCGTGCCGGCCTCTTGCAAGCTCTGCATCGAGAAGAAGCTCGAGACAATCTAATACCCACAATCCCCCTCTGCCTTTACCTTAGATCTAGTTTGCCGCTGCTGCATACGCATCGTTGGGAGCTAGCTCGAGAGTTTCTAAGCTAAGATATAACTTTATTTTGTTATATTTTATTAGGATTCTATTCTATTTGATGTTTTTCAGTGTTAACTGTATGATTGTGTTGTGGTTCCGTTAATTTATTGGTACCGTTAACTATTATTATCGGTTAAATATTTGTCGGGGCCTACAAGAGGGAAAGACTCTGTCTGCCCTTCATATTTTACCTTAAGGAAAATTTTACCGGATTTGACAATTTTCATCGGTTTTGACTAACTTTATCGGATTTGACTGTTTTTACTGGATTTGTCTTTCTTCCCTATAATGTCTGAGAAGGTAAAGTCTGGTTTCAAGCGTTGTCAGTGTGGCCAGAAAATGTCGGTCACTGACGACCATAGTTCCTGCGTCTACTGCCTTGGCCCTCTCCACTTACAAGAGGATTGCTCCATCTGTCACTCTTTTAGTGGGAGGGTCATGACAGATAGGCGCAGGAAACTAATGGACAGAGGTCTATTGAAACCTGCTTTCCAAGAGGCTCTGGATGCTTCTGACCAGGCATCGAAGTCCTCTAAGGAGTCGAAGACGTCGGAGCCTAAGTCATCGGCTCCGAACTCTTCTTCAAAGGTTAGATCACCGGTTCCACAGACTTCGGGGCCGAGTGTTCAACTGGTATCGGTTCCTGAGCCTCGAGTCTTGGAACCGGTGATGGAGCTCCCTCCTTCGACCTTATTGAGGTCGGCTCCGTCTTCGGTTCCTTCGACCCGTTCTTCCTCCAAACTTTCGGATGTCGATGTGGATCGCGTGGTGCAGAAGTTATTGGAGCATTCGGCCCTCTCCAAACTTATTTCGGTTTCCACCCATTTGGTGTCGAAACTTGAAGGCCTCCCTGTATCTCCATCCATTCCTCCTCCGAGACCGATTCAGTCTTTGGAGCCGGAAGAGGCTGATCTACTGATTGTGGAGCCCTCGGGTCCAGAACCGTCCTTTTCTCGGTCTGTTCCCTCACCTCGACTCCGTCGGACCGGTACCGGAGTCTCGAGCCGACGGTCTGTTCTTGGTTCCGGGGCGAGTCGAACCGGCGTGTCGGTTCCGACTCTCCCTCGGGCCTCGGCGGATCGATTCGGCTCCGTCCTCGGGTCGATGCCTTCGTGCCTGTGTCGGGATTCTTCCCATTTCTTGAACCGGGGGACTCTTCGATGCGGGACCCGGGAGCGTTCGACCTGATGAGGAAGGTGTTGTCTACCCAGACAACCACATCAGTGGAAGCAGTCTCTCCTCCCCATAAAGGCCCTTTGTCTTCATCTGCACCCACGGCCACATCCAAGCGTCGGGCACCAGTGTCTCAGCCACCCCTGGAGGGTGCCCCCTCTTCCTCCGAGGCTTCTTCGGATGCTCCCCATGAGGAAGTCCCTAGGAAGAGATTGTGTAAGAGGAGACACTTGGATTCTCCACAGGAATCCTTAACATCTGATACTGACTTAGATGAGTCAGAGGGGTCCCCTAAGTCACCTTCAGAAGATGTCTCTTTTTCGGACATATTGGAGATCCTGAAGCAGAGAGGTGACTGGCAGTCCCTTCCCCCTTCTGAGGATGAGTCAGTTCTGCTGAAGGCATTTGGTGCTCGCCCTTCCTCCTCCTGGCTCACTCCGCCCTTCGACGAACTAATGGAACTAATTGCTCGAAGGGCGTGGGAGGCTCCTGACACAGTGGAACCTGTTCCAAGGAAACCTAACAAATACATCACAGCACCTCAGGATAAGTACTACCTTACAAAAGGAGTTCCAGTAGACGCTATGGTGGTGGCAGCAGCCACGAAAAGGAGATGTCGGAGTCTTCTCGTCTGTCCATCCTCCTAATAAAGACTCTAGGACGATGGATAGATACGGGAAGCGCATTTTTAGTTCAGCGGCTTTTTCCATGCGGTCCCTGAACTATTTGACCCATTTTACACGTCTACAGAGGGATCTAGTCAAAGAGTTGGGAGATACCCTCCAGGGTGCTACAGATGCAGCTGTCTCAGAGAAAGTGACAGTGCAACTTAATACCCTAACATCGATTGTTAACTCGTCCATGAGGCTGATTTCCTACGCAGCCGAAGGTTTGAGTAGGGCAGCAGCTTCAGCGATTGCTCTTCGTAGACAATCCTGGATGCGCCTATGCTCCTTTGCGGAAGCCTTCAAGTCTTCCTTTACAAACGCCCCATTTGACGGTGCCACTCTCTTTGGCCCCAAGGTAAAGGAGACCCTTACCCGGTGTGAACAAGAGGGAAAGACTCTGTCTGCTGTCGGAGTCTGTGTTTCCACCCCAACCAGACCGTACCCCAAAGGGCAACGCGGTGGAAAAATGTGGTTTCGAAAACCCCAAGGATCTTTCTCAGGCACACAGGGTGATGCCCCCTCTAGAGGCAGAGGAGGGGGCAGAGGTGGAAGACGCCGCCCTGGCGGCAGAGGGGGTCCGCAACATCAAGGTGACAGGGAAACACTCCCTGGTAAACCTTTCCAGCACTCCTGAGAGGAGGCCCGACTGTCCTGCTCTGGAGGCAGTCGGGGGTCGCTTAGCTTTATACCCTCAGGCCTGGCAAAATATAACTACAGACAAGTGGGTAAAAAGCGTGGTTACCAGAGGTTACAACATACCCTTCCTATCCCATCCCATCCCAAAGAAAAGACTCCCAGATGTACCGCCCCATCTGCGAGAGCCAGCAGCTATAGAAATTTCAAAGCTGCTAGAAAAAGAGTCATCCAACCAGTCCCAGCGGACCAGCAAGGATTCGGGACTTACTCAAGGTTCTTTTTAGTTCCAAAGAAAACAGGGGACTGGAGGCCCATTCTAGACCTAAGCTACCTCAATACTTTTGTCAGGAAAGAAAAGTTCCGAATGGTCACGCTTCAATCGATCCTTCCATTCTTACAGAAGGACGAGTGGATGTGCTCAATAGATCTAGAGGATGCATACTACCACATCAAAATGGCCAGGGCATCCAGAGATCATCTGCGCTTCCGGCTGGGAGCCAGTCACTTTCAATTTCGAGCCCTGCCCTTTGGTCTGACCTCACCCCCAGGGTCTTCACCAAATGCATGGCAGTGGTAGCGTCTCACTTGAGACGCCAGGGATTCCAGGTGTTTCCGTATCTGGACGACTGGCTCCTTTCGCCACCACCCGCGTCAACTACTGCAGGCCAGAGACTTTGTTCTTCAACTGTGTGTTCACCTAGGGATCTCCGTAAACTTCGAAAATCCTTACTTCAGCCATCACAAAATATCTTGTTCATAGGAGCAGAATTAAACACACGTCAGTTGATTCTGAGGCTTCCCCCAGAAAGGATATTATCACTTCAGACTCATATCGTCTTCTACTCTTGTCAAGGAAATCTCCTGCAAAACTAGTACTGAAGGTGTTGGGCCTCATGTCAGCCTCCCTTATTGCAATTCCCTGGGAAGGCTGCACATGAGAGTCCTACAATGGCGACTGTTTGCACAATGGTCGTTCAACAACTACCTCTAACACACGAGATTCTTATAACAAAGACATGCAAAACAGATCTAAACTGGTGGCTTCAAGCGTGCAACCTTTCCAAGGGAGGCCGTTTGTGCTACCACGCCCACAGTTACGGTGACCACGGATGCTTCCCTGATAGGGTGGGGGGGCATCTTTCAGGGACAGACAGTCCAAGGCGAATGGACCAATTTGGAGTACAATCTGCACATCAATGTTCTAGAGTTGAGGGCAGTGTTTCTAGCGTTGCAACACTTTGCTCCCCTTCTTCCTCTAGGGACTATTGCAGTTCAGACGGACAACATGTCTGTAGTCTGGTACATAAACAAGCAAGGGGAACCAAGTCCTATCAACTATGCAGAGAGGCCATGAGAATTTGGCAGTGGGCGGAGTCCACGGGTCGCTTTCTAATAGCAACGCACATCCCGGGGTCATCCAACGTCATAGCCGACAGGCTGAGCTGAGCAATTCTGTTACCGCACGAGTGGTCCCTAAAACAGTCAGTGGCGAAAAGGATTTTTCGCGTGGGGCCAGCCTTCCTGCGACCTGTTTGCGTCTCCAATGAATGCCAAATGCAGGAGCTACTTTGCCCTATTACCCCCTCCAGGGGAAGTCCCCAGGGACGCACTGGTTTTCGATTGGCTACCGGGACTCCTGTACGCTTTTCCTCCATTTCCTCTGATATCAAAGTTTCTCCAGAAAGCCAGGAACCTACACAGGACGATAATCCTCATTGCTCCATTCTGGCCTCGTCAAATTTGGTTTCCCTTCCTGAAGATACACTGCATTCGGGGACCCTGGATTCTGGACCCAGAGCCAGATCTATTGACTCACTCGTCAGGGGTTCCCCATCCAGCGCTCCGGTCACTCCATCTAGCAGCTTGGCTGCTCCAATTCCCAACTTAGCCAGGTCTGATCTTTTGTCACCAGCAGTCCAGGATATATTGGTGGCTTCGCATAAAGCTTCCACTACTAAAACATATACTAGCAAATGGGCGATTTGTATTCTGGGAATACACACCATGTGGATCCTTTTATAGCTCCTTTGAATAAGATATTAGAGTTCTTAACGGACTTATTTCATCAGGGTGCTTCTCCTGCTACTCTAAGAGTTCAATTGGCTGCCATTTGAATTTCCATGTGGAAGAATGTGGAGCTCCTGTTATGGCTCACAGACTTTGTAAAGCCTTTTTAAAAGGAGTTTTTCATATTAGACCACGGTCAGATCTCACGTCACCTTGGAGTCTAAATTTATTGTTATCTAAATTAATGTTGCCCCTTTGAACCCGCCTCTTCTTGCCCATTAAAATTTTTGTCTTGGAAAACTCTCTTTCTGGTAGCCATTACTTCCGCTAGGCGAGTATCTGAACTTCAGGCTCTCTCCATCAAGCACCCTTATTTGATCTTTCACTCTGACAGAGTTTCTCTTGAACCAATTCATCCTTCCTCCCTAAAGTGTGTTCTATTAACAATATTAATCAGTCCATTGAATTACCCACTTTCTTCAAAAACCACTCCAACAAAATGGAGTATATGTTACACAAATTGGATGTTCACAGACAGCTAAGATTTTATTTGGATAGAACAAAAGATCACAGAAAAACAGATCAACTCTTTGTGGCTTTTGCTGATAGCAGGAAAGGACTTGCAGTTACCAAAGAACTCTTTCTAAATGGTTAACGGATTGTATAATCTATGTCTACGATTCTTCAAATCAACCCCTTTTACACAAACCCAAAGGACATTCCACAAGGTCAGTGTCTACGTCTTTGGCTCATGCAGCTCGCCTACCACTGGGTGCTATTTGTGCGGCTGCTACTTGGTCTAAGCCACATACATTTATTTCTCATTATAAAGTAGACAAGGTTTCTAGGGACAGGGCAACCTTTGGTTCCACTGTGCTCAAGAACGTCCTCCCGTGAGTTCCTCAGGATCAAGGAGCTAGGGACGCTACCCATGTGTAAGAACAAACGGCGAGATTGAACACTATCACATATAGAAGTTATGTCCTTACCATAACGTTCCATGTGGAGTGTTCATCTCGCCTTTGTTCTTACAGTCCCACCCTCCCACCCTTAGGAAGAACGTTCTTTGATGCCTGGCCAGGAGCATTCTGCTACTGTTACGATATTGTGTACATAGTTGGCATATATATATATATATATATATATATATGTGTCTGTTTAGATATATATATAGTTATCTGTAGATTCTTTCTATACATATGTGTATAAGCATGAATGTGCTATTCTGTAGATTGGTTTGCTTGCAAACTAGATCTGAGGTAAAGGCAGAGGGGGATTGTGGGTATTAGATTGTCTCGAGCTTCTTCTCGATGCAGAGCTTGCAAGAGGCCGGCACGGAGCCGAGGATCGGCTCCGAACCCATGTGTAAGAACAAAGGCGAGATGAACACTCCACATGGAACGTTATGGTAAGGACATAACTTCTATTTTCAGCCTGTTGAAGCTCATCTCAAATCAGAACTTATACAGGAACCACAGTGAGCTTATAGCAAAGATAGAAACTAATTCTCATTCAGCTCTATTAGCAAAAGCTGTGGAGCAAATTATTGCATTTGAAAAACATTTAACAGAAACAAAAAAAGTAAGCTTAAGAGAGACATTCATGATTTTAAATTTGGTCATGTCTTTGCTTGGTCAAATGAATGTCCACATGCAGTCACAAAGCAGCAGCCAAAGAAAATGTACAAGAAACACCATTGTATATGCTTTCTGTTGAGAAAGCTGTTTTAGTGATCACCATAGTAAATTCTGCAAGTAATCTCCTGAATTTTACAAATGTGAACACTAATACAGTGGTTCGGGTAGATTCCAAAATTGTTTTGGCATTAGACCCTTTAGAACTGCCTTCAGTGCTAAACGAACCATACCCTTTACCACAGGAAAAACAGACCTTCAGGAACAATAGAGGAAGGAACTGAATGAGACAAATAGGGCAAAGGATGCAAACCAGAAGCCAATCCAGGAGATTTTAACCTTTCTCAACATATACTAAATGGACATGAACTAGCATTACTGAATAATGGTCTTACCTTTATTCCTGCAAGCATAACAGACATTTCTGATGTGTTAACTGATGTCAAACTGTTCATAAGGAATTTGAAACTTAGGCTATTATGTGGTGTAAGTAATTCAGCTTAGTATAGCACAGATGTGTTATCTAGAAGTAGTACTTTTGTGCCAGTGAATAATCCTCTTATAGCAGCTGTTGAACAAGCAGTAGAAAATATTTGTCAAGCAATGAAAACCAAGTTGTTTTTACAACTTAACAGTTGAGCTGTTAAATTTTTAGCTGCTTAACCCCAACATAGTTATAAAAGCAGCAGATAAGGGTGGTGGCATTGTTATTTTTGCTATTAATGATTACATTTCTAAAATGTATAGTAAGTAGCAATGAGTATCTAGCCATCGACAGGAAGCAGGTTAATAGTATTATAACAAAAGTGAATAGTATGATTTATGACATGCACCTTAATGGAGAAATTACTGCGGTGGTGTTGCTGCTGTAACACTGTCGCCTCACAGTAAGACGTTGTCCCGTTCGATTCTCAGCTAGAGCGTCTTCTGTCTGGAGACATGCGTGAATGGGCGTACCTTCGTTGAAGGTTGTGCATCAGGGCTGGCAACTCGACACGTAAAAATCTACTGCCAATCATTAGCGGACTGGAGTTCCGCTGTGGCGACCCCTAACCGGGAAAAGCCGAAAGACACAACAACCTTAATGGAGAAATTACTTTAGAAATGTTGGACTATTTTCATGTAATTGCTCCCCAAATACTAGGCATGTAAGGAATTCCAAAAATTTATAAGTCAGTTACTTCCCCACCATTAAGACTGATTGTTTCAGCAAAAGGTTGGATTACAGTACCAATAAACTACTTGGAGCATAAACTTAAACATGCCCTAAGTTATTCTACTACAGTAATTAAGGATACATCCCAGTTTTTAACACATCTGTATGACTTGCTTTTGTCTAATAATATTGATGCTTGCTACTTTGTTACATAGATGTAGATGCCCTATTTACACCAGTACCAAATGATACTGGAATAGAGTACCTTTGTGAATTTATATCATTGCATGCAGTTTAAGCAGCTGAGACCAACACCATTTGTGACTTGGCAGAACTGGTTTTAACCAACAATGTTTTTTTTGTTTCATATATATATATATATATATATATATATATATATATATATATATATATATATTAATATATAAACAATATAAAGGAGTAGCCATGGGTACGCCATGGCTAATGACTATGCAATTTGGTTATGAATAAATAGGAACTTGAATTTATTTTTTTCTAAAACAAATGGCTTTCTTAATGTTTTGTTTTATAGGTGTTTCGTAGAGGATTTGTTTTTAATATGGAATGGTTCTTTTTCTGCATTTTCTGACTTTTTTATTATATTAAATTCAAATTCTGAATTTTTGTGTTTTAAACATGCCATACATTATACACACACAGATTTTTTTAGATATTATTAAAGTGAACCACTGGTAAAATTGAATTATTTAAGAAAGATGTCAGGAAAAACACGCATCTGTACAAGAGTAGTATGCATCTTCCTCATGTTTTTAAAAATATAGTGAAAAATCAGTTTACCAGTGTGGCTAGACTGAATACAAGAAAAAACATGGACACACAATTTAATAACATGGCCAATGACTTTTTAAAAGAGGTTACAATGAGTATAATGTTGTTGTTGTTTGTCTTTTGGCTTTTCCTGGTAAGGGGTCACCACAGCGGAACTCCGGTGCTAATGATCGGCAGTAGATTTTTACGAAACGCCAAGGTGCCAGCTCGACGCCCAACCTTCAGCGAAGGCACACAATGAATATAATATAATAAATACATTAACACAGATACAGCAAGATAGCACTGATAAATTTAAACCTATATTTTTTGATAATCACATTACTTCACTAAGTAATAATGATAGTTAAGGACACTAAGGGAGCTTTAATTAGGTGTATTTTACCCTATGATGTTCATACTCATCAAATACAGGGTATTTAAAAAAAACACTGGTACATGTTACAATATTCCAACTTTTAAAGACATAGGAGTAGATAAGCCAACTTTGGGTATAAAAAATCTAGTAATTTAAAAAATTTATTTTGTTATAAGGAATAGGAGAGGTATATAAACACAGTATTTATACCCAAGTATGGAATCCAAAAAATGTAACAGTTGTCTGTTCTGCAGGTATGTCTTCACAGAAACAAGTTTTAAGCAACCAGTTAGTCTAAAACCGTTCCATCTTGGATGCCATGGGACATGCAATATTAAAAACATAATATACATGGCTAAATGCCTGATATGCAGCAACTTCTATATAGGTAAAATGAATAGAAAGTTTAGAGAGAGAATTTGTGTGCATATATCTGACATAAGAAGGCAGCTAGACGCAAATGCATTATACAGGCATATTCAACAAATAGACACAGCTCTTGAATTTAGCTTTATTTTACAAAATATATAGGAAAGCTTAAGAGGTGGTGACCTGAAGAACCACAGAGAAATTAAGTGGATAACAAGTTTTAAAGCACACTGTGTCCACCTGGTCTCAATGAAAGAGTAACAATAAAGTCAGCTCTGAAAGATAAACAAAATAAAATTAAATAATTTTGATACACACACATATATATATATATATATATATATATATATATATATATAAATACTAAAACTTTTTAAAACTTTTATGTCTGATTTTTACTTCTTATATACAGATTTTTGTATTTTTTAGTATTCCTAGTACGTGTAAAGTATTTGTGGTAGCCCTTTTTTTGTGTTACTTCATTAAAGGTGTAGTCACATGACCTTTTCGTTTTTGTATTTGTCGTGTTTTAAATCAGTTGACTATTTGCCAGAAGAAGTCTGTATTGGTGAAAGTCTAGTACTAGCAAGCTTTAATAAATTTCCTGCTGTTTAAGTATGAAGTGTCATGGTGCTGTTTACTTAACATTGTGTTTTATTTCATCTTAGATTTCTCCAGGCAGGTAGCTTTGGTCCCTACTGGAGCAGACCTGTGCTTTCCATCGGCTTCTGCATTCAAGGCAGTGGAGAGCATTCTCTACATGACTAGAGAGAGGACATCCTTCCCATCCTCAACTTTTTGTCTTGATTCCTGAGTCTGCTCATTCTCTCCTGTCAGGATAGCCGGTCCATTCATGTCTCAGGATAGTCCTTTTGTAGGACTCCCTACTCACTTCTGGGTCCTCCTTGGATCACTACCATGCAGATGTTCCCAGGAACGTTTAGTGCAAGAGGAGGCACTCTGATTTCCTGTAAGGATCTTTAACAGAAGAATCCAATTTTGATGAAGGGTGAAGTTCAGGTCATCCGTCATTTGGAGAAATTCTTGAGCTTTTGTTGAAAAGTTGGTTAGTCATCCGAAGCCCCTTCCCAGGAGGAGTATGTGTTTCTTGAGGCCTTTGGAACCAGCTCAGCTACATCCTAGGTAGTACCCTCTGCATACAAAATGGTGGACCTCATTTCCCGTCAGGCATGGAAGGCTCTGTATAGTGCAGAACCTGTATTTAGAAGGCCAGACAAGTATGTAGTTGCATTCAAAGACTGTGCCCATTGGAGCAGCGGTCCCCCAGTTAATGCCTTGGCAGTTGTGGCAGCCACCAAAAAGGAACTTGCCAAATAAACTCAGTCTGTCTGTCCTCTGAGTGTCTAGGGTCCTGGACAGATTCAGGAAGCAAATGTTTGCTTTAGTGACTTTTGCCTTGCAGTTGCTGAATTACGTGACACATTTCACAAGGTTTTAGAAGGATTTGCTGAAAGAGCTTACCAAATCCCTTTCAGGGTCCATGTCGGCAGAGGACAAAAAAGACAACTGACCAACCATGTAGTCCTCTCAGACACCTCCATGTGTCTGATCTCACATACTATGGAAGGTGCTTTAAGAGTGGCAGGTTTAGGCATTACCATTAAGAGGCATATCTGGACGCACCATTGAGATTTTACGGAGCCCTATAGGACATCCTTCTAAAGTGCACTCTTTGATGGATCCTACCCTATTTGGACTTGGTTGTAGATTCTCTCCAGGAATGAACAGGATGGGAAACCCATCTGTCGTAGGGATACATTTTTCTACTGCTCAAATGACCTTATCAGGAAACCAAGATGTGGTTCTAGAAATCGCAAGGGTTTTCTCAGGATTCTTATAGAGACATATCCCCCATGAGAGAGGGGGGAACTCAAATGTCAGACGTCGCCTGCACAGCAGAGTGGGCCCGCAAAACCTTGGCTTCAGGGGTCCCTTTTTTGAGATGCTTTTCCAGCGTTCCTGAATGGTTGCCTGACTGCTGCTCTCTGGAGGCTGTCAGGGGGTGCTTATCTCTCCACTCAGAGGTCTGGACTTCCATCACCAAAGATGTCAGAAAATTATTACCGGAGGTTAGTAGATTCCCATCTTTCACCTACTCACTCAAGAAACATTCCCAATGTACCACCCTGTCAGAGGAAGGAAGGAGCATTACAAATAGAAAAGCTGCTCATTAAAGGAGTCATCCAAGAAGTCCCAGTAGACCAGCAAGGGGGTACTCGAGATTCTTTTTGATGCCAAAGAAAATTAGGGACCTCTGGGCAATATTGAATCTAAGCCACTTGAACCAGACTGTCAAACACTCTATGTTCTGAATGGTTACAATTCAGTCCATACTCCCTCTGTTGAGGAAGAGCGATTGGATGTGCTCCGTAGATCTTCAGGGTGTGTACTATCACATAAAAATAGACAGATGATTCAGGTGATACTTCTGCTTCCAGATGAGAGCCAGTCTTTGTCAGTTCAAAGCTCTAACCTATAAATAAATTTGGACAAAACCATATATAAAAGTGGGACAAAGGACCCAAAAATAGGAACACTTTAAATATTGCTCTTACAGACTTAGGAAGTTCATAGAATAACATATTTTGTATTGGCATGAATTTTCTGAAGGGTTTAAAGTCTGAAATTCAAATGTTTGTCATTATTTTCTATCTTCAGTCCTTAATGATTTGCCACTAATTTGCCACAAAACCACAATTCTATGAAAAATGGACCAAAAATATGAGGCAAAAATGTGGACTTTCTGCAAAAATCTATACAGCTGAGAGGTATGCCGACAATTCAG